>NW_016690241.1:3967820-4002537 GCF_001604755.1 Lepidothrix coronata
CTCTCTCAGGTGTTTGTGTAGCCAGTTTTATCACTGAGACATTTATCTCCTCCTTGTATTGCCTCTTGTCTTGTTCCTTCCTTCTCCCAAGACACAACAACACTGTTCCCCCTCCTATCGGCACCATGCTGCTATATCAGCAGAGTAAAAAAACCCCATTACCAGAAACCAAGACAGCAGCTATGAGAAAAGCATTTTATTCTTGCATGCTTTTTTTGTCTGCCTATACCAACCACTACAAAAATCCAATTCACAGGAGGCCAGCTGGCCAGCTTCTCCTGAAAGTTTCATTTTGACTATTCCAAAAAGTAGTAAGTGGTTCAGGTCACAGCTGAAGAGGACAAGTTGGATATAAATCACATCAGGCCAAGCTTAAGATATCCACAAGCGATGGCTGCACAGTTTCAGACTCTGCAGGCCTTTCACACCCAAAACATCCACTGACGTCAATGGAAATTTTGCATGATGACGGAGAGCAGTGATCATGTTGACTCCGGCAGTCAAAGCCTTGAGAGCTTAATGTTTAGGTTTTCTCTGCCTCAGTTTGTATATGCTGTCCCTCACCACACACTGAATGCTGCACAAATGCTTGACTGCATTTACCTCAACACAGCCCTGGGAAATAACAGAGTCTGTACCCTCATACCCCACTACTGAGCTGAGGAGGGACAGGCTGTCTGGGGGACTTGTCCAAGCTCACACTGGGAAATTGTGATAGACCACCACCAGAGACCTCAAATTCGGCCCCCTGACACTCTTTGCAGTGCTTTCCCTGGGAGGCTTTTCACCTTTTCAGTAACTGAAGTGTAGCACTGCTTAAAGTGCCTTCCAAACTGCTAGGGCCTGCAGTGGAATAACTCTACTTGGGTTATATTAAAAACAATGTGGGTTTGTGGTTTGCTTTTTTTCCCCAAAAATTTTTATTAACTAACCTTTTAAAGGCCAGCATTAGCAAACCCATTCATGCAGGACACAGGTTAGATGTGACTTTGGTGCCATTGCATCTCCCAAGCGACCCAAAACACAGCCCCAGCTTTTCAGTGGAACACCCACCTGCACTGGGCAAGGAAAGAGGCCCTGAAGCAGTTGGGGTGCCCTTCCCAAGGGCTGGGGTGTGTTCCCCTCTCTGGACCCAGTGCACTGAGGATGTTGGATTGGTGCTGCCAATGGGCTGTGCTGCTGCGCTGCTCCCTGCCCACAAGAAGCTGCACCTGCAGAAGTGAGAGGCTTTCCCTGCAGGCAGGCAGGCAGAGCCCTAAGGGTTTTTCCAATCCCAACTGCACAGGATAAAAGTGAGGAGTAAGATCCTCCAGGGGAACAGTCCCTCTGGAGACTCAGCAGCCCCAGGCCACTTCCACCTGACTGGTAAAACAGGAGATCCTCAGGAAGGTCTGAATTCATCAGCACTCAGTTGCCAGAAGCAGTCAGAATCCTGTTTTTGAGGATGGTGGCAGTCATTAGGTGCATGGTCCAAGCAGAAGTGTTCCTGCTGGGGTCACACTTTGAGGACACCTGCTCACCAGCCAGTCTGCTGGGATGAAAATTCTTGCAAGTGCCTTAAACACCGTGGCTGTGTAAGCCTGCTCCTTAAACTGCACGTTCTCTGTCCTCATCACTCCTTGATGAATCCAGGAGGAAGAAGAGGTAATGTAGCACGGCTTTTAATCAGCAATGGTCATCCTAAAATTTAATGGCCAGCCACAGTCCCAGCACAAATTAGATTTAAAGAATCAATGTGATATTTGCTTTGGGCAGGAAGGCTATTGTAAGGGCAGAGTTACAGATCCTCATTAGGAATTCCCTGTTTCATTCTTGAGCTTTTTTGAACTCTTGAGTAAATACTGTCTGGTGACTTGCTGCTCCTCATTTTCTCAGCTTGCTTCATAACTCCCTAAGGATTGTCATTAGCTTCAGTACTGCTCCTCACACCCTGTTGTGGCTGCCTGTGCTTGGCTGTACCTGGTGCTGTTGGAGTTAATGGTCCTCTCTCTGTTTGGCCATGGTGGTGGGTCCTGGCATACTCTTCCTCCATCACACCCCACTGTGCCAATGAATCAGTTCTGTCCAGCTCATCCTTCAGCCCTGCCCCAGACACCAGGAGGAACTGTCCCTCTGCTTGCACCAGTCCCACTGGCTTGCACGCCAGTAATTCTCAGTCACCTGTGAAGCTTTCATTCCCCTTGCTGCCCCTTTCAGCTTCAGGCACTGCTGCTGTGGAGGGGAATGTCCAGCCTAAGTACCTCCTGGCCACTACTCTGGTGGGCTCTGATGAAGATTTGAGGCCAATCCTGAGTGCTACACAAGACTAAGTCAAGGACTGTGTTTCCTCATGGGCTCAGTAACAAGGTGTTCCACAAAAAAGTCTTTGAGTGTAACTAAAAAGCTCATCTCTGTTCAGGTGTGATGCCTGCCTCATCTGTGGGTGTTTGGGGCTTGCACATAGCAACAGTCTTACATTTTATTTGTATATTGCCAGTTGTCTAGCAGAGTATAAAGTACTTCAGGGGCTGTGTACCTCTAGGATGTAAAGGCAGAAAACGTTGGATAATGCATAACTTCAGCTGTCTGATCACTGAGTGCATGTTGTCACATTAAAAGCTTCTTCTTGCCAGAAATACTTCCTGCATTCTCCAGAATGGCACATTGCCTCTGGCTGGACCCAAGACCCACAAATGCTAGCCTGTCCCATGCAGCAATCTGAAGGCACAACTTCAGTGGAACCACCTGGCTGCTGTGATAACACACTCCAGAGTGAGCTCAGCTTGCCCTGGTGCTCATGGACAGGTGTGACTCTGCAGGAAATCTGCTGCAATGTCTGCTCACACTGCTACAGCCACTGCTGTCCTCTAAAGTGTCAGCAGCGCAGTACCGCTGCTGCTTGACTTTACCTTCTCCCTAAGCTTTTCCCAATGTCCCATCTGAGATGGCTGGTGGTTCTGCACCCACAAAAAGAAACAACCTAGATGCAAAACTACAGTGTGTTCATGTGTAAAAATTAAATGAAATAGTCATCCTAATGCAATCCACTTCCTGCAGCCTTCAGTGGAAATGGCAGATGCAAACCAAACAGGTTTAGTGCCCCAGGCGCAGCAAACTGTGGGATGGAGGATCACCCTGCAGGAGAAGCTGCAGGCATTTCATTTGCTTCTGCAGTCCAAAACTCCCACCATGGTGTTTTGCTAAGGCAGTTTACAGTATATGACTCTTCCCTGTGGTTTGGTCTTGTTCTTTTAAACTTTTTTTTAATTTAAATGTTAGTCTAAACAGTTTCTCATTAAGACTTCTGAGTCTGTGCTAAGACTTGTCTCAAAAATGTGTATTCAGGTGGTTTGTAAGATTTTTATGATTTGCTTCTTTTGGAGCCATTCTGGTGTATTATGTAAATCTCATTTCCTGGGACCATTTATTGTGCAAACGCCTAGTTTGGCATGTGTGCAGTGCTGAGCAAAACCAATTGCTTCTGTCTCTCTAGTTCTGAGAAGTTCAGTCTGGAGATTTTTTTGTTCCATTCAAGAGAAGACAATTTTCTCATTCCATTGCCTATCAGAATACATTTTCTGCAAATGAGCTGGAAACTCCCAGAAGAGATAAAGTTTAAAGGCAGAACATTAGCCCCAAACCAAGTATAGAAACTAGTAATGGTCAATCACAGATGCAGACATTTAAAAGTAGCAGCTGGGTGCTTGATTGGCTTCTATGGCAATTTCTTGCATTTAATAACATGCTTACAGAAAAATCCGTGTGGGATGATGGGTATTAAAAAGCCACTAGAGTATTTTAGATAAGACAGCACTTGCCTCCAACTCCAGAAACCAATGCTGTCACCAGGGCTGATGTTACCTCCCAGGCTGCAGGGCTGCCATTTCTCATTAAGTAGAGAAAGAGAGACTGAAGGACCAGAGTCTTCAGCCCTAGTTCAGTCCCCAGTACAGACAGACTGGACTGGATAAGTACATGTCTGAGGAGTGACAGGTCCTTGGCCACGGGCTGGGGCATTCCTCAGTAGCAGTGTGGGCAGCAGGGCAGGTAAAGGGCACCAGCACACCCAGGACAGGTCTCAGACCTCTGCCACATGGAAGCTGAGGAGAAGCTTGTGCCCTCCCAGCACTGGGAAGCAGTCTCCTGAGGAAAGCTGGAAGCAGTAGTATACAGGTTTTGTTGCAGGAGCCTCAGACCAGCAGGGCAATAAAAGCCATGTCAGGAGTCCTGGGCAGCTCTCTGCAAAGTGCTGAGGCTAGCAGATTTATTCACAGCCTTTTATGATCTGGGACACACCACAGGAGCCTCCGTGCAACTGTTCTTCTGGCATGTGAACCTGTGGTGACTCAGGAAAAAGGCGCTCCAGGACTGTCTTGATAAGTAACAGGAGCTGGCTATAAAATAAACTTGCAGGAAAAGCAAATCCCCAGCTCTCTGAAGATGCAACCAACAGGTGGCCCTCACAGGGACTTCGCCTTTCCGTGCCACAGCTTGCACATCTGTAAAGTGAGTTTCATAAGCTCACCCTTTGCTTGCACTGCTTTGAAGTATATCCACCTGAGAGGCTGATTTTGTAATGACTGTCCTTTGGGTCAGCACTGGTTCAAGCGTGAGGGAAGCGGAGCTGGAGGCATGATCCAATTTTTTGGGAAACACATCATATACTTTCCTGGAGAGCATTTTTGAGGAATATATTGGATTAACTTGTGTGTTTTGCCTATACAGCACTCATACCTACTTCCACTTGTGAACTTAATGCATGAGAGATACTGTGGCCCTAACAGGATGAATTACAAAAAAAGTCCTTGAATTTTTTTTCACTGGGAGGAATTAAACTTGAGTTTAGTTTCCTTCCCTCTTATTGCAGCCAGGGCATCTTGTCTGTCTTCTTTGCTACAACTGGCTTGTGAGTCCTCCCAAAAGACATGGCATGACATTTTAGTCCATGTCTTTTTTTTTTTTTTTTTGTACACTGAACAGAAAATGTAAGACTGTTGCACATCTGCAGATTATTTATCCATGCCGCCCTAATTGGTGCAGGGATTAGCAAAACATGTTTTGCCTGCCAATCTCTAATCAAGAAGACAGACTCACTGGCACGGTGGTGGCTTTGCTGTGCTCCAGGGAGATGATGCTCACTCTGCTGAAATTTAGGAGCAATTTAGCTAAATTCAATTTGCAGGTACAGACCTTGCAAGGTCAAAGTAAGAAGCATAGTCTACAAAATAAAAATATCACCCGCTAAGACCAACAGCAGATCCAAACCTGGTTTGAAGGAGAAGGCTACAGTATGAGCACTGAGACAATGAAAAAATTCTAACAAATGTTAACAGTCTGGAACGGAGAAATAACTGGTCTGTACAAAGTATTCCCTTAGGATGTGTATTCCTCCAGAAATTTTCTACTTTGCTGCATCTTTTCCAAAGATGTAATGGCAGATTCAATGGCTTACTAACCTTTCTGGCATAGGTTTGTTCTGCAGGAAGTGTCAAGAGACCAAACCCCTGGCGTGAGTACTATAGGTACTTTGTCTGGTTCTTGTCTACCTTTGCCTTTCATAGGTGGGATTTGTTTTTTCAATATAGGGGCAAAAAGCATTCCTTCTAGTAGTATTGGCAGAATTTTATGCATTGTTTTGTTTTGTATGAGGTTCAAAGCAGTGGAGAAACATCCCAACCACCTAGCAATGGTTAAAGACAAAACAGGCAGTGGAAGATATTATAGTGTTAAATATATAATTGAGAACTCGATAGGGGAAAAATGGAGCTTTACTGTCCTATTTTATTTGCAAGTTTTATTTGACTGCAACACCTGCTTTCAATATGATTAATTCTTACGTAGCATGCCATTTTGGCTCTGACAACTTCTGATATACTTCACTGCAGATGCTTGGTTCCAATGACAGAGTTATTTTGCTAGTATTGTGCTGGAGACAGGCCTAATCAGGTAGAGCTAATTTGCCATTTGCTAGATTAATGAAGATACACACTAAAAAGAGTATGAGGAAGAACAAGAACTAGTACACAAAAGATTAACAAAACCAGCAAACAGTTTAGAGTAAAAACACAGAAAGATCGCTGTGCTTTAGGCTTTTCTGTAGCATCTTTCACTCCAGCACTACGGTTCCTGTAGTACCATAGCAGCTACATGCTGTTCCCAAGTGACACTATGCATTTCCTTCAGGCCAAGTTGATAGGGCACCCTGTGACAAACAGCAGGAGACCAGAATCCCCATCTGGGAGAGAGGACTGCAGTCCAGCCAGTGCTGGTCAGGACTCGCTAAGCCCTGCTTGGGGGGTTGTGCCACAGTGGCAGCAAGGTGGGTTCACTTGTGCTGTGTGTTTCCCACTGCTTTATTTTATACCTACAAGCAAGTTTTCATCTGCCCCCATTGCTGTCTGCCCATGGAATAGGTTGCCCTGAAAGCCAGGCAGCTGCTTCTGCTCCCAGTTGGCATCCTGAGGAAGAGAAGTTCGACCAGGCCAAGTTTCTGCCCCTCTTTCTCTTCTTCACCATTCCATCTACCGCGACATACAGCAAGGATGTTTTCTGCGGCAGCCACCTCAACACCCCACGGCAGCCACATCCACTGCGGAACATCACACTGGAAACACTTCTCAAGAGCCACATGTAACCAGGCTGCAGTGCTCTCAGTTTGCATGTAGACCTCCTCCCCACAGTGTAATCCCACTGTTTATTTCAGTCATGAGCCTTCAGATTGTCTGTGAACATGGATATGAACACTTCTGGGTGGAAGCAAACTTTTCTGTATTGCTGCTGCAGCAGTTAAGCCAGTACATTTCTCTTTCAGCATCCTTCCTTTGACATTTCCATTTCATTCTTACACAGACCTTGGCTGTTGCCTTGGCTAATGCCTTTTTTTTTTTAAAACAGTTGCTGTGATTACAGTGGAGTGCTAGCTCATGATGGCAGAATCAAGAAAAATAATGCAGGAAGATTTATCTCAAAAATACGGCATTACACCTTGCCATGCCACAGCTTCTTGCTATCTGCTGCCACCTTATCTGAGAACAGCCCAGCAATTGTAGGAATTTACTCCTCACACAGAGGATTGTACAAAGTAAGGAGTGAGTGGCTCTGCAGGGCAGCTTCCTTGCCTAGGAGGAGCCATGCTTGGCATGACCTGGGTATGCACAGGGCCAGGGCACATCTGAGCTTTGCATCAGCTTTTCCCTATAGCCTCTCTGGCTGTTGTCCACACCCATAGTTCCACTGCTCTGTGGGCAAAGCACGGTGATCCCAGCAAACAAAACTGCATTGGCAAGTGAGCAGCAGGTTGAGATGGTAGGTGAGAGCAGCAGATGCAGGATTTCTGGTAACAGGGACAGGAGTAGGTTTGATCACTCTTCGATGACAGTTTCTCTTTAACACAGTGAGGGGGATTTCTCCTTCCATACGTGCACCGGATGTGCCCGTGTCTGTGCTGGGCCTGGAAATTGGTGGACAGCAGGAACAGCTGCATTCAAATGTTCTGTCAAAATATTCAAGCTGATAGTTGGTTTTTCTGGAGTAATCCCTGACTGTTTTGGGCTTACAGTGTAGGTTAAATCACAGTCCTGCCTTGCTTCACATAACTATTTATCTACTGTTACTCATGGACAGCTCTTCATCAAATGTTTCCTGGTACGGCTTCACAAGCTGTGCTATGGCACCAAGGAAAATCAGTTTTCCCAGTCAGCAGTAGCAAACCTGGGGACACAATTATTTGTGAGAGTTTTATTGTACGGCACATAGTCATTCTGGTGTACAAGCCCCACAACAGCAGATCAGATGGGCACCAGCTTCCCGTGGCTGCAGTAGGAGCAGGGAGCTAGAGGCTTTGCTGCCAGCCCTGGCTCCTCATCATCCTGATGCCCACAGGGGTGAAGGGAGGAGGATGACTCCATGCTGCTGCTTCAAGATGTTCACTGTGAAGGGACTGATGATGAGAGTGAGAATTCATCTCCTGTCATCACCTCTCCCCTTGCTCCTTCTTTGCTGTCCCTCCCATGTTTGCAGCCCCCACCTGTTTGTACCCTGCGCAGGTGCTGGCTGCTGCAGCAGAAGCGGAAACTTGTTTTTCTTCTCCTCTTTAAGGTGTGTGCCCTTCTTTCCCCAAAGGAAATGAAGAGAAGCAAAAAAGCAAAAAAAGCCATATATTTGCTGCAGACTGTGACTGGCATATGTAATAACACTGCCTTTCTCTCCTTGTTTTAGGGAGTGCTGTCGATTTTTTGGAGACAATGGCTTGACTTTGAAGGTGTTTTTTACCAAGGCAGCACCCTTTGGTGTTCTTTGGACACTCACAAACTACCTTTACTTACATGCAATAAAGAAAATAAACACTACGGATGTCTCCGTGTTGTTCTGCTGCAACAAAGCTTTTGTGTTCTTGCTTTCATGGATCGTTCTGAGGGACAGGTTCATGGGAGTGAGGGTAAGTGACTCCTTATCTCTGTCTCCCTTCTTCATCCTCACCCTCTGTCTTCCCTTTACCCCTTGCCTCCTGCCATCTGAGACAAGCAGCACCCATGCAGACAGCTGAGCGGGCACAGAAATCCTTGTGGAGCAGGATGAGTCCTTCCCTGCAGCCTGCCCAGGTGCCTGTGAGCTCCTGGAGACCCTGGCTCCCCCCACTCTGGTGCCTTGTGCATTTTCCTTCAGGAAAAAGGTAATTTGCTCCAGAGCGTGTCACAAAGGATATGTGCTATCTCCATGCTGCTGTGGATGTGTATCGGCCTTTGCCAACCCCTTCTGAGGGACTATTTCCAGGCTGTGGCACCAAACTTAGTTATTTCTGACTGCATATTCCTGCAGACCATGGCTGCACACAATGCATTTCTGGTCCCAACCTCTGAATTTAACAGGGCTCTCACCTTTCTACGTGTGACAGCAGGTTTGCAGTACAGTTATGTTTTCAGTACAGTTATGTTTTGCATCCATGTTAGTCAGCAGCAGCTGTGGACAGGAGAGGAGAGCTGTGCTGCCCTTGCCCACCTGTGCAAGGCCAAAACATGTGCGTGTGTCACTGTCATGCCAACTCATAGGGACTTGCATCTGGCCAGCAGCTGTGGGCTGCTCTCCTGGTGGCACCTCAGATGTTTGCTTACACCCTTAGTCCTGCGCCCCACGCGAATGCCTGCTCCGCAGCAGCAACAGAGCCGCATGCAGAGGGTTTATCAGAAAACCGCTCAGCTCCTTGCAAACCCTGCTGCCATGTAGGCATCCCTCAGCACGTGGTGTCCTCTGGAAGCAGAGGGTGGAGGTGGGTAACCCACCAGCACTGGGGCCAAGTAGCTCCTTCCAGGGCCAGGAGTAACTGGAAGGAAAAGGCACCAGTGTGTCCCTCCTGCCTTGTTGTACCAATTAATATTAATTAATAATCAATATTTACAGCAATAACTGTAATAATTCCTATTTCCTGCCCATCACTTGAGGACCTCCCTGCTCACCCACCTGGGCAATGCTGTTAGTGCTCAGAAGAGGTTGTTAGCCCTCGCTGCGTGGAGCAACCGAGAGTTAACTTTTTGGGAAGTGTTCCCTGACTGGCAGGAGAACTTGGCAGGAGAGCTTGGCCAGCCTTTCTGTGGTGGCAGCCAAAAGGCTGCTCAGGGGATGCTTGCAAAATGTACCTGCCAAAAGCCCAACCTGGCCAGCTGGTGTCTGCCCACCCCCGCTACCCAGGTAGCCCTATGCTGAAAACAAATTCACTCTGGTTTTTGAGTGCAGGGGTATCCTGAAATGATCCTGGAGGCAGAGAAGTGCCACTGTTATCATAGCTATTTTTGTGGTCTTCATCTCTCTCATGGCACTGTCAGCTGTAGCACTGGTGGGACACTAGGAGAGGAAGTGTATGAAGGGATGACCACTGCTGTCCTGCACCTGCAGCTTGCTCCTCATTTTCAGTGTGCCATCTCTCACTACTGGATAATACTGTGGTGTGGAGGAACAGAAGCCAACCTGTGTGTAGCGATACCCACATGGGCATGCCCATGCTGGAGCAGAGATGCTTCTCATGCTCTCCTGGGTGCATGCCATGATTGAAGAGCCAAGATGGTCAGAGACTCTCCAGCAGTTTACCAGGAAGGCATGGCAGGTGACATGTCCTGGGGGATGAATCCTGCTCTGGATGCCCCCCTTCTTAAAGGGGCAGAAGGAGTGGAAGGAGCAGGGAAGCAGACCTGAGTGGTCATCCCAGCCATGTCCATCTGTCCTTCATTTCCTATCAGCACTGCATTGGGAAAGTAGCAATGAAACAGAGAACCAGAAGGGCCTGAGCAGTGTGGGCTGTGTAATGCTCCTGCCATGTGTTCCAGCCCCTCACTGTGGCACCTGGCACTGGTGAGGGGTGCCAGGGGGGCTTCCTGAGAACCCACCTTTGTACCCAAGAAGGAACACAGCTGTCTCCTCCCCAGGTGATGGGCCAGCAAGGGACCTGGGTGCAGGGGGAAGGGGTTCACAGGCAGAGGGGGCTGTTCACTCTTGAGCAGTTGCGGAATCCTGACCTGTGGCAATATGAGAGTGAGGAGGCACTTGTCCCTGGGGACTGGAAGGGTACAGCAGTCCTGCAACCCAGCTTCGTGTGGCACAGAGCGAGTGCCAGGGCACTCCTGTCTGCAGAGGAACATAGCATGGAGTCTTGGGAGAGAATCATTTTCTTCCCTCTTTCCTCTCTTTTCTGTACAGCCCATGTGATAAGCAGTGAGCATGGCACTGCTGAGGGATAGCCTCGGGATGAACCCGAACACACAGCCCTCTTCCTGGGACTGTCAACCAGGAGGAGGGACAGTTGCTAGGGCTTTGCTGGGAGTGACCTGGGGGGACTGCAAGCTAGCACACAGCCCAGCCCCAAAGCTTGTGGTCCCTCGGGGCCACACTCTGTCAAAGCTGCTGACCCTTTTAGAAGCATCCTTTGAGAGGGTGTTTGGTAGACAAGGCTGCAAGGGTGACAGTGCCTTGTCCTGCTGTGAGTGCCTTCCCACGCTCTTGCTCCATCCCCACACCAGCACAGCAGGGTGGACAGAGTGCCACAGCAAAGCTCTGATCACACATGTGGATGTCCTTGTTCATGCCTGCTGAAGGAGAGGCCAGTTGAGAAAGGCAACAGCTCAGTGGGGTTTAAGCAAGCACAAGTGTTCTACTTGGCCTTCAGAAGTGCAACTACTAGCTCTATAGGCACTTAAATCACAATTTGACTGGAATTTAAATGTAAGGGCAAGCTACAAGTTCCCATCCTTGCCATTCAGGCATTTGCAAAGGCCTACATCTCCTGTAATGAAGTTGTGATTTTCCCCCTTTCCCTTCACTGTGCCCAGAGCAAGGATCAACTGGGCTGTGAGCTGTCAGAGAAGACATACACATAATGAAGCTGTGAGTGTCTGAAGCTTTGCCTCTGCAAGCCCTGCAGCACTGAGACATCTGCAAGGAACTGCAGGCACTGTTGTGTGCAAGCAGCCTGTCACTGACACTAACAATGTGCTTGATAGGCAGGCTGAAAGGCTTCAGGAGAAGGTGTATGTGACACCTGGCATGTCAACAAGGGACTGAGAGGTGAGGCCAAGCCCCATCTGACAGTTGTGACATGCTTGATGAAAGAGGCAAGGACCTCTGCCCCAACAAAACTGTTTGCAGACTGCATATATTTGCTTTGATCTTTGACTTCAGTGTTTCAGACCATGCTACAGTGAATAAAACAACTCAGGATCCAAGGGAGCCATTGCTTGCAAGTGCTTCCTGTGTACATAACACGTATAGACAAGCACATCTGCCTGTGGGATTTGGAAATAAATATACTATCAAATCCCAAATTGTAGTCTTCCTTTTCAACCGGGCAGAGAGACAGCTTCCTGGAAAGTTCTCTGAAGTCGATCAGCCCCTGACTTTAAAAGCAAAACTGGATAGTCTTCATGTTGCAGTTCATTAATGCGTCCTTCAGGTTTCCACCACAGAGGCACTACAGCCATCCTCTGGGGGGCTGAGGAAGGCTCCCTTTGCTGATGCACCTGGAGGTACCAGCTGGATGCTATAGCCTGGCATTCGGTTGTGGTTCCCCCTGGCTCTCCAGTGAAGGCTGGACAAGACCTATACAGCACAGACAGGAGACAGCCACACCTGAAGCAGATGCTACAAGAAACACTGCATCTTCCACTCTTTGTCACCTGGTCTGTAGCATGGGTGATGTTGAAGGGAGATACAAAGTTGCCATCTTTCAGATAGGCCTGAGTCACGTCTCTTGCAGCTCTACAAAGAGCTGTACTGAGTCAGAGCAAAGGTGCCTCTGCGCCAGAAGCCTGCCTTCAGCAGCTGCCTGTTGTGGACACCTGGAAAAATCTATATAAATAGGAAAAGCCTATAATGATATTTCCTTATGAGACTTTCCAGCCTCCAGCAATTTGAGGCTCAAGGACTTCCTGAGATGGAAGCAATGTTTCTATAGCTAATAGTCATTGATGTATTTTTTTTCTTCCATGAGTTTATCCTTGTAAACTTTTTACATCCACAGCGTGCAAGAGCAAAGCTTTCCTTCACTAAATCATGTGTTGGGTGAACACAAATCTCTTTTTCTGCATCTTTTTCTGCACCTGCCTCATGCTAGTCTCATTGAATAACCTTTTTTCTTATGCCTTTGAAGCCACGCAGAGTGTCTGAATCTTTACTTGACAAGCACCAGCACATTGGTGAGAGAACTGCCTAGCTCTTTCAGTGCTGCCTATCTGAAACAGCCCCATGTTGCTGTAGAGCCATGAATCAGCAGGGTTTCTCTCCCTGCATTAAAAAGAAGCCTGTCCAGGACCATAGAGTCCAGTTACATCTCTATGAAACTTCAGTTTAGAAATGATGCCACACAGCTGTGCATGGAGAGACCTGCAAGCCAAGATGCTGTATCTGAACCTCTCCAAATCTGTGGTGTGCATACCCAGCCTGTGCAGCTTGTACAGGGCTCCTGATCAGGTCATAAATCAGATTCTTCAGAACTTGCTGTTCTCAGTTTGGGCGTGCAAGGGGCTGAGCAGCTAGGGGAAACTGTCCCTCCATAGCCTGTTGAAACTGTGCTTGTGCCGCATCTTGAACAGCAGTACAGCAATTTCTGGACTCAAGTCCCTTCTTGTTGAGATGTTATTAGCATCTGTATTTTCCAGGCAGTGTCAGCTTCCACTGATTTGGACTTTTTTCTAGCCTTATGCCACACTGCCATTCTACAGCTACACCTGTTGAGAAATTGATATGGTTTTGTTTGCATTTTTCTGTAAGGGGAAATTGAAGGTGTTGATGTCAGTGTGCAGGAGGGATATGCTGGATGATCATCTGCTTTCTAGGTGCCCCCTGGCACCAGCCCCAACTCAACTCAGGGAAGAGGCTGCTGGTGCTGCTGGAATGGGGACCTGAAGCTGGTAAAGGGGCTACCATCTTGCTCATCAGGCAGCAGCAGAGCTTGGCACACAGCTTGCATCTTAACTGCAGTGCCAGAATCTCTGGTAGGGAACAGGAAAGGTGAGAAGAGGCCTTTGCTTTTGGATGTGTAAACAGCTGCAGCCTGTGAATGAGGCTTAAAACACTGGTATGACCCTGGGAGAGGGGACAGTTGGCTGGCACTTAGCTGTGTGTCAAAATAAACTAATATACCAGTCATCTTAGGAGCATCACCATGACTATGCAGACAAAAGGCATGTGGTCTAAGCAGGGTGCCCCTTGCACCACTGCAGAGCCAGGAAGCATGAGCATGGCAGAAAGCTCTTTTCACCCCAGAATTACCACCCAGGGAGGCTGAAGGCATCTGGCAGCACAATCCCAGAGAAGTCAGGGGTCTCTTGCTGACCCTGTTAAATCAGGGCAGCCTGTCCCCTACCTTCATGAATGCTTCTTCCATTTGGGAGATCCCCTTCAGGCTTGCGGTGTGCCTAGCTGGCTGAATAAACCTTCTGCTCTGAAATGACACATCTAGACTGGAAAGTAGTTGCATGAGTTTTATTCCTGTGTTTATTTCTAAAACCTTTTTTCTCCAAAACTTCAACAGGATTCAAAGCCTTTCCTGCAAGTTCCAGGGAATAACTTACTTGTGTATTATTGTCATGCACAGGCTGCAGGGACCCACTGATGGTGAGGCTCAGTGACAGAGATTAAATCCCCGCTTCAGCTCAGTCAGAGACACTGAGCCCTCTGGTCTGGCCTGCTGCACACTTCCAGAACAGCCACTCCTTCCAGCTCTGCCTGCAGCTTCCCTGCAGCCAGAGAAACCACTAGGGCAGGCAGCATTTGCTCCCTGGGTATCAGCCGGGGCTTACTATTATTTTTCTACATAAGCAGATGATGCAGAAGTACAGAAGTACATTTAAAGCTACGTGCCTGTTTTCCATTGTGGGGGTTGTTTAGTAACACTTTCTTGCTTTCTCTCTTTGTCTCCAACCAGATCGTGGCTGCTATATTTGCTATTGCAGGGATAGTTATGATGACATATGCCGATGGGTTTCACAGCCACTCAGTTATTGGGATAGCCCTCGTGGTGGGTTCTGCCTCAATGTCTGCTCTCTACAAGGTAAGTACACCTGGGTCTTTCCCCCCTAGAAAGATGCCTGTCACCCTCGTCACTCACTTTAACTGTTCCTGTCATACTTGCAAACCTCCGTGAAGTTCAGTGCCACGTGCCCTTCTCTGAGAGCTTTGCCATGCAACGCTGCATTCAGGTGTTCCCTTGTTTTGATGTCTGCCCTCACTTAGGATAAAAACTCCTAATTCCTGGGTATAGTCTTCTCCAGTGTCCACAGAAGGGTTTACTGATGTCCCATATTCTTGAAAAATGAGGCTGCTTTTCTATAGGTGCTGGATTTAATCACTCACTCTGCAGAGATTTAGCTTCTTTTTCAAGTCACTTTGTTACTTCCCCTTGCCAGTCCTCCTTCAGTTGCATATGGAGCCTGCTTTGGGCTTGCTTGGTATTGCTTATCATGGAAATAATCACATGCCTAAAGTCCAAAGCACATACCTATGAATCAAGACCTCATCCTTACCAGCCAGATGAGCGGCACTATGTGTAAGATGACATGCAGCCTTCTTTGCAGGGCAGACCATTTCATTCAGCCTGAGAGGCATTTGTGTATGTGCTGCTCATGGCACTCAGTGTCACAGTCCACACTGAGGAATAAGCATTTGTAGGGTGTGGTTCACCCACTCTGGCTCAGATGTGTAGACTAGAAGGAGGTGTAGACATTTCCATCTGGTCTAATGAATTGCGCCGTACCAGTCATCCAACAGAAATTGGGCAGGAAAGCCCTGCAGCCATAATAGAGGCAGTCCAGGGAGACTAACCAAACTGAGAAGCACCTGCCTGTGCCCCTCAGCACAGTGCTGCATTGCCTTCTGCTCACTTTTTCAGATCAGATGATGTCTTACATCAGGAAGGTCATGAAGTTTCATACAGCTCTTTCCTCTAAAATAACATTCCCTTGCAAGACCAGAAATGTGGCCCTCCAGACCCAAAGAAATGCCATGGCTCTGGAGTCATCTGCAGTCAGGCAGAGTTATTCAAGGCTAGAGCCTAGCTCTGCCCCCTCTCCCATGACACTGCTGCTCCTTGCAGGGATGGGGGTCTCAGGGCTGCTCCACCAGGGCCCATGTACAAGGAGGTGGTGGTGGCAGTGCTGGCAGGGTGTTACTCTGCAGTGCGCCTTGCATGCCAGGACAGATGGAGCTGAGCAGCTTGTTGTGCAATGCATGCCACTGCCACTGCTGCTGCCACTCTGCTTTTCCTTTCCACAGTCTGGCTCAGTTTCCATGAGTTGTGCGTGCCAAAGAGGCAGGCAGATCTGCAGGCAGACAGGTTGTGCCCCGTCCAGCAGAGCCACCTTGACCAGCTCTGTTACCCCAGGCACAGACACTTCAGTCTGCTGTGCCAGCTCTCTGCCCTGCCAGGGGCAACATGCTGTTCTCAGGTGGCAAATGAGTGGCTTTTGGGACATTTTGCTCCCTTATGCAGAACAGCAACACAGCTGCACTGGCCAGTGATGGCTGCGAGGTGATGGGAGTGGGCAGAGCCCTGTGAGCAGGCAGCCCTGCAGACTTGCCTGCTCTGGGTAGGCAAAGGAGAGAGAGCTGACGCAGGCCAGAGGGCTGCCATTCCAGCACAAACCAGTAAGTCAGAGCCCATTGGCTGTCCTGGTTTGCAGCTAGTGGCAGAGAAAATTGTACTGACAGCCCATGGTGTCCAACAGATCCTCTGCAGATGTGTGGTGAAAAACTTATGTAGACTCCAGACAAGACCTGTCCACAGGCACTCCCCAAATGGGCCAGTCGCATCCTTCATTTCTACTGTCTTTTTCCTTCTCCCACTAACAAACCAAAGCTTTTAAATCCCTTCCTGCAGTCTCATTAGCCAGGCTGCATCTGTGCTCTGGACTGAGGCGCTGCTGCTACACTGTCTTCTGGGGATGAGTTCCCAGGGAGAAGGTGCAAGGACAGCCAGACAGCATGGACTGCACTTGCTCACCACCATAGCACTCCCCAGGTGTCAGCCCAAGGCCTGGACCAGTGATGCAGGGAGGTCATTGCTTCCTCTCTTCCTCCTGCCCTGCTCCACCAAGTATTCTGTTTTTAATGTCAAGTTTTCTGGAGGTGCAGAAAAAAGAGTAGAGGGTCTAAGCTAGGGTTAGTGACCTTTCCTTTCAGGACATGCACAGACAAAACTGCTGAGTCCCCTTCCTGCATGGACTCAATTGGCACCTGCCCCTGCCTGTGTTCCAAGAGGTGGCAGGAGGGAGAGGGCTGGGCCACACAAGCTTCTCTCCAGAGTTGCACGAGCATCCGTCTCAAGTGTCCAGCAAGCATCACTGCATAGGTGTGGGCTGACACTGCTTGGGACCCAGCTTCTTGGGCCCAATTATTGCCCATTAGGCCAGGATGCTCCGTTCCACTGGAGCCAGGAGAGAATGCCAGCCTTCCAGGGATGCACTGCAAGAGAGTTAAAACCATGTATTTTCCTCTTGTAGGTTTTATTCAAACTTCTTTTGGGCAGTGCTAAATTTGGAGAAGCTGCCTTATTCCTGTCTGTGTTAGCTGTCTTCAACATCCTCTTCGTTACCTGTATTCCTGTCATCCTTTATTTTACCAAAGTGGAGTACTGGAGCTCTTTTGACATCGTTCCTTGGGGAAACCTCTGCGGATTTTCAATTCTCTTATTGAGTGAGTATATGGGGGGCTCTCACAGTGATTAGGGTGGAGGAGAGTGCCACAAATTGACCACTGGTGGAAGCTGCAGACCTCTCACATACTGGAGCTGTTTTCACTTCTTCTCAACATAATTACTAGCTTAAGATATTCTGAGAGGGTCCATTCCTAGGGGCAATGTATACCTCACTTCTGCTATTATTACGAAGCCAAAATACTGTGGTTTTCATTAGAAGGTGCAGGACTAAACTGTAAGGCTTGTCCTAACTCCTACTTGTGAACTCTGCATTACAGAGACAGGTGACACTTGCCTGGGCTGCAACAGGAAGCAGCCCTCCTGGTGGGGCATTATGCTGGGCTCATCAGCATCCCCAGAGCAAGGAGGTTAGGCCAGACCAGTCAAGGTCAGACTCCAGTGCCTCTGATGCCTGTAGTAATAGATAATTTCTACTCCTAAAGAGAGGGAAACTTTTGAAAATGTAGTATTGCATAGTGCTGGTGGAAATTTGGTAGGTGGCACTCTTCTCTTCTGCTGCTGCTGCTGTGCCACCAAAGGAACCCAGCTGGGGAGGGATTCCAAATCTAAGTTTTAATGGTTATCAGAAGTGTGATGTTGTTCACTGTTGAACTAGATGAGATGACTTGCTGCCACAGTTGGTCCCTAAACTGGATGATGGAATTACATCTCCTAAAATAATAATTTCTCCTGGAAATAGCTCTTCTCTATCCCTATCTTCAGTCCGAGCTCCTTTTACCCTAAACAGTCAAAATTACTAACTCCAGAAGTACCTCCAGGTTACTTATCAGTGGACTCGATTGACAGTGTCTGTAAGCAAGTAGTACAGAACTTGGCAAGTGATCACTGGGGTGTGCAATATATGGGTACTACTAGAAGAGAGTCAGAGCCCGAGCTCAGTATTGGCAAGGCCTTCCTGACTCTGGTAAAGCCAATCACCTTAAAACAAGAGTGAATTTGGTCCAAAGCAATTATTAATTTGTCATAAGACACTTGATGAAGAGTGTGTGGTATTACAGTGGAGTGATATTATAATCATTCCATTGTAATGATATTATAATGATATTATAATTTCATTGTATGAAATTATATTTAGCAAGTTCCTGCCTGGAAGAGGGTTAGATTTACAGCATCTTCTACCTGCAGCTGGGGGCAGCTTTTCTGCAAAAAAGAACAGAAGCTACTGTTTGGCTGAAACTCCCAGATGAAGAGTATTTAGTCTTTCAGCAGGGCAAAGTGGATCAGTGGATCAGTACAGAGAGTGGGAATTACTGCATATAACACTGAGAAGCAGGCTGTACCCAAACCTCACCCTGATCCTGCCACTGCACTCCAGTGGGATACAGAGTTCCCCATAAACAGCAATGTCTCAGGCAGGTGGATATCCAGCACACAGACCTCTGTCCTCTGGTATCTTCCAGGAATAACAACAGAAGTTAATGTATCTTCTATTTGAACAACAAGCAGAGAGAGTAATAAAGCATAAATGCTTCAAGTAACATTCCTTCTGCCTAATTTCACTGTACCAAAAGGTGTTTTTCTTTCCTTCTTCAGCATTCAATATTCTACTAAATTTTGGGATTGCTATTACCTACCCCACCTTGATTTCTCTTGGAATTGTACTGAGTGTCCCAGTGAACGCAGGTAATAATTTCTTTCTTTTGCATCTCAATGTATACATTAAATCTTTGGCCTTTCAAATACACAGCAGGGATAAAAGCAAATAGTTTTATTAAACATGTTTTGCATCTTCTCTCAAAGAAGATGACACTGATTAAAAATTTATTCTTTAGGTGCTAAATATGTATTGCATAATACTACATGAATATTCATAACCCCTAGAACTGTTTTGTAAGTTACTGTCTGAAGAAGCCTATATACTGGAAAACAAAGTAGATTTAAAGTCATTCATCCCTGAGCTGAAATGAAAACTCGTGGATGAAGCAGAAATCAATTTTTAATTATTTCTTCAAGGGAGGCTTAACACTAAGTCAAAATAAATAAAATTGCTTAATTTTAGAGCAGATAGGTACTAGTAATTCTGCTTGCCTTGTAAATAACATGGCAGGTGTTTATCAAGAGCACTAGACAACTCAATTTTGGGCATAGACTGGTACATTTCTCCAACACTTTTCTGAAATTTAGTGAAAGCCAAGAGATGGCAGAGTCCAAGACGACTGGGCAGAGGAGTGCAGAGGCAACCCCAACCCAAAACAGAGCCACCGCTCCTAAAACCCAGCATGCTCAACTGGTGCCACAGTGCAAGTGGCAGCTCCCACTATATGCACGCAGAGCTGGGCACTGCTTTGGCAGAGTTGGGTACCAAATGGTGTGCACGGCTCAGCCTGTGCAGGGTTTGTTACTCAGCAGGGCAGTCAGGGTGAGAAGAAAAATTTGCACGAAGAGGCTGCTGTACTGGGGAAGGGAAAGGCCCCTTTCTCTGCATACCTGGACCTCAGCGGGAGTTCCTGTGCTGTTCAAGGCAGGAATGTACCCTGCTGTGTGCTAATCCAGCAGGAAGGATAGTGCTCCTGCTATCATTGCCTCCATGGTAATGTTCTGCCACAGCCAGCCCTCAGAGCTGGGGAGGTGAGGGGCGGGAAGGAGATACTGCCCTAATGCCTTTTCTCATGTAGTAACACCCATTCAATGTCCCACACAGTTGTTGATCACTACACGAGTGAAATTGTCTTCAACAGTGTCCGAGTAATTGCCATCATCATTATTGGCCTGGGCTTCCTTCTGTTGCTCTTGCCAGAGGAGTGGGACGTCTGGGTAATAAAGCTCCTCACGCGTCTCAAAGTCCGGAAGAAGGAAGAAATTCCCGAAGGGAATGGAGACATTGCTTCAGGACTGCCTAACAAAAGCCGGAGAACTCGCCCCTCCATGTCATCCTTTGCTCATTAAATGCTCTTTTTACCAAAACTTTGTGGTTAACCTTATATATGATGATGCAAAGGTCTTTTCTTGGGAAGAAGCACACCTGTCCAACACGGTGTACATACCTGTACAGTTTTGATATGATCACCATCTAAAGCATCAAGTCTCGGCATGTCCAGTTTGCTTGTATTTTTTTCACATCAAACCTTTCACTTAAGTAGTACACTGAAAGAAACTGCAAACCAAGAACCTCTCTTCTCTTTTTAAATGAATGTAATATATAGTCAAAATATATTTGCATAGGTTATTTTAAAGAATGACTTTCATGAAAAGCAGGGCAGACATTTTGAACATTAGGTACTGAATGATGCATTGCACACTGTGATTTAAAAGAAACAAATGCTATGCTACATCACACGTTTATTTTTGACCAGAGCTGTACTTTGAAAGTTTTCAAGGAACAAAAAAAGGAATCTTTTCGGGGACGGGAAGATGGGGGAAAGAGTGGAAGTTAGATTTAGAAATCACTCTATGTAGATGAGCGCATGTTGCGCTGCAAACAGGGAAAATTCAAGCGCTAAAAATGCTTGCACTAAAGCACTAGAGAGAAAGCAGTCTAGAGCCCAAATCTCCTTATTCTGCATATGACTGTAGTCCACGTTTAAAATCATGCAAGAGAAATCCAGTGCCTTCTACAGAACTCTTGTCTTTATCCACACAGAACCAGGTCCTGCTGCGAGGCACTTGCAATGGCAGGGCTCAGGTTTGCAGTCCCAGGGGACCCGAAATTCCCACTGACATCAGGACGTGCCTCCCACACACGCCATGGCTTCTGTGGGAACACAGGGTCCAGGGGACTGAAAGTTTGAGCGCAGGAGACCTGGTTCTCTCCTCACTTCACAGGTTTTACCCCTGTGTGGAGCTGCGCTTGATTATTGCCAATGTGAGGAAGGGGAAGTCTTGGTCATGTGTGGGACAATCTGACCGAAAATGATCAAAGGGACTGGCAAGAGTGTGGTTGCTGATGTACAGTCTGAGAGCATGGACTAAGGGGGTGAATCGCCAGTTGCTTTTACTCCATAATTGTGAGTGTTAAGAGTTAAAAATGTAAGATATTTACATCAAATGTAACACTTTTTATGAAACTTGTAAGCACCAGGATGTTTACTTACGCGATTTTGGTTCGCCATTAAATTTCTATCTGTGATAGATCACATGCTATGTAAAAACAGGGGGAAAAAAGGTTATAGTTTACTATTTTTGAAGTTTACATTGTTGCATACAAAATTAAAAGTGTTCTTTTGAACTGCTGCCATAGCCTAAGGTCCCTGCTGCCATTGAGGTCCTCTTTGTCTCAGGCGGGGGTGGCATCCACTTCAAAACATTTTAGCAAATCAACTTCAGATTCCATTATCTGTTTGGCAAAGCTAAATAATAAAAAATTTTAAACTCAACCTCGGTCAGTGCTATCCGTTTCCTTCTCTTGATTGCACCTTTACTGCAGTTTGACTGTGGGTAGTATTTAGCCAAAGTGATCAGAAGGGAGAGACACGATCATCAAAAAACCAAGACTGCAGCTCAATGCACTGGTAGCCACTCTGTCCTTGACAACAAGGTCTTCTCTAGACTACCTGGACAAATCCATCTGGAGGGATGCTGTTAGTCCAGCCGAAGCAGACTAAAGGAAAAGATGACCTTCCTTTAAATGCATCAGTGACCACCCATACATGCATATGCTAACAGGTATTTAGGTGCTATGAGTACATTAATAATTAGGCCCTAGTCCAGGCTGTATGTTTATCCCCTACATATCACTTGATGACCCGACACTAAAGACTTGCTAACAGAGATTACACACACAAGCAAATCTGAGGCTGTGGGAAGCTGCTCACAACAACTGTGCCATTCAGTGTTACACACCTGAATTTTTAAACCTATCTGTTTGGGAAGCAGAGGAGGGCAAAGGGACAATTCTTATAACTGCTTTGAAGGGCACACATAGAGACTTGATCTCAAAGCTCTCAGATTCAACTTTACTCCACTTCGGATATATCATTTTGTCGTCCTCAAAGAACCTCACACTCCTTCCCAAAACTCTCTGAGGCAAGGCCAAAGAAGAATATACAATCCATTTTCCGTAGTCCCAATAAGTGGCACCTTCTGTGATCTCCACACTCCTTTACTGTGTGTTTGATGCAGTCTGGTAGGTATCCAAAAGGCTCTAAATGCCCCTTTAAAACTGTGACTAATGTGTGTTTATAACCAAAATGGATGCAGATTTTTTAGCATTCAGTATGGATTGTGGGAGAATTTATGCACCAGAAGGGATAGCACCATTAGTAAAACTCCGTGATTTACCAGATGCAACTGTCATTGCTTCTGTTGGCTCATTCTTCCTGAGAACAGGCTAAATACATGCAAGGACCAGGATTTCAAACAGCACTTTATTACTGTCTCTCCTGAGTGGATGCTCACTAGAACCAACTAGATTTTCCATGTCAAGCAATTTTAAACTGCACATAGACAAATTAATCAGATGAAGTGATCTGTATTTCTTCAGGCAACACCTTGCCCTAAGCATAAACACCTGGTCTGATGATAAGTCACTGTGTAGCAAAACCTTCCAGGCAGTGAAGCCCAGGATGTGACTAGGAGAACATCAGGAAAGCATGTCCATATGGTATGTGTGTGCATCTCTAAGTGCCAAAGCATTACAGGTCTGAAGCTGAGGAATGAAAGGAACTGGATTTGTTGGCCCTCATCAGAAGGACAAGCCAGAAAGCAAACCCTTCTGCAAAGGCATTAGATGTAACTGGGCTGCCCTTCAGGTGAAGGCAAGATTGAATGCCTCTGATCTTAGAAGGCTGAAGGACTCTCAGGACAAATTCAGTGCCTTGGAGAGGACGGCTGAGTTGTAGCAGGCTCTCCTGCTTGCCCTCTTAGGCCAAAAGCACTGGGTGCAATCTCTGCAGCACCCTGGGAGTCGGAGACCCTGCTGGCCTGTGTGGACCCCATGCTGCTCTCTGCAGCAGAGACCAATACAAGACTGGAACCAGCACTTTTAGCCCACCCATAGCCACCTCGAACCTCCTACTGGGGCAGAACTGCAGGTCCCTGCCTGGTGTCTTTGAAGCTGATCTCCTGCATTGTCAGTGTGTGGCTCCTGCCCTCACAGAGCACCAGTGTGCACCTTGTTTAAAGGCTGACCTGGACTGGCAACTTTCCACCCCATCT
This sequence comes from Lepidothrix coronata, assembly GCF_001604755.1. Lineage (NCBI taxonomy): Eukaryota > Metazoa > Chordata > Aves > Passeriformes > Pipridae > Lepidothrix > Lepidothrix coronata. The sequence continues at coordinate 3,991,087 of NW_016690241.1, forward strand.
TAGCTCTCAAAGTGTCTTTAGCTCCTCCAGCAAAGGGAAAAACTAGTAATAATCCAGTGGGCTTGTTAAAAGAGCAAGTTGGAAAAAAAAATCTCAGGAAAGTAAACAGCATCACCAGACCTCATTGCAGCTGCCAGCTTTCACTGCTGCACAATACAGCAGTGAGGAATCTGAAGCAGGCACAGAAGTTCTCCTCCTCCCTGGTGTTTCTCTTTCTTTGTTCTGTTGTCTATGGTTCTCTCCTGCTGCTACTTACATCATATTTTTTATTGCAGCTCTCCACAGTGGCTGCATGAGTCTCTCGTCAGCCCATGGGGCAGAGATGGGCTCATTTGAAAAAGTTTCTCCTGTTCTTCTGTCTAGAATTGTTGTATTCATATCAGTAGTCTTCAGAAAATATCCATGAAAGGCAGAAATCCAACCACAATAACCAACAGATAAACAGAAGACACTGAAACCAATATGTAGCTTAACTGTTTTGGGAGCTAATGGTAGACACTAGCAGGCCCTGTAGCTTACCATGTTCTGGGGATGAATTAATGTCTCCTGTGAGCTCAGGGACAAGTCACTCATCCCCAGCTCTCCAGAGTTCTCCGTAACGAAGCTAGTGCAATATCGAGTTAGTCAGAGTTAATAGAGACATTATCTTCACCCTATAGAGAAGGTAACATCACCAGGGTGACACCATTTCTGGTCAAAAGCCTGTCTGCTACAGTGCCTGCGGGCCTGAAAACCCACTGAAAAGCAAAGGTTTCCCTGTGCAGTGAACACAAAATTCTGAATGGATTTCCATAGCTCTGGATCATATCCTCAATAAACTCCCAAATCTGCACAACTGGAACATATGGAACTGAAAAGGATGTCATAGGTCTCCAGCCCTTCAGAAACCTTAGGAATAGCACCAGCCACCTTGTCTTGGCTATGTGGACTCAGACAGCAGGCTTGGACTGGGTGTTTCTTCAAGGAATGGGGAAAGAATAGAAGCCAGAAACAATGTAGCTGGTGTGAAGCAAGAGCACAAGAAAGCTGACGATGGGATCAAGAAATAAATACCTTTTAGAAAACACTTTCCAGGGGAAGATGCCCATCTGTCCCTTGCAACAACTTGAGTCTGCGCACATGCTGTAAAGTCATAAATTACAGAGAGTTTGCCTTCATGTCCCTGATTTGTACTGCAGAAAGGATGGAGTCTTTCAAGGCCTGAACTACCCCTTGGCAAGGGCCAAGGCTGAGAATCTTCTTTCACAATTCAGTCCTCATGCAAGCTGTCTTTGCAGGAACTGCCTGCAGTAATGGATTTTGATGGATGAGTTTAATTACCTCATCATTATTAAAAGAGAAGCAATTGGATTTTGTTCTTTAGCTGGTTCTAGGGCATTTCCATAATAGCCTGCACCTTATCTAGAAGTCCTGAACATTAGAAAGGGAAATAAGGAAAAAAAGAGCTGAAAGTTCTTATGAAAATGAAAAGGAAGTCAAATGAACAGATGCCCATCAGCAACCTAAAAAACTTCGAAGAGGAAATCTCTTTCCTAAGGACAGGACCAGTAGCTCAAACTAATGTTTCTGAAAATAATAAACCTCATAATTTTATTTTTCTACCTGAAACTCTGCTAGAGGGATCTTTATATATGCACGAGATCATTTTAAAGAAGGTGGCAATCAGTATTTCTCCCTGCACATTACAGATAAACTAGGATACAACCAACTTCTTGATAGTGAAGAGTGGAACTTATAAGCAGAGTTATAGTTCCGGAAAAGACTTAAACAAGGGAGGTTGTGGAGCTCATAAGATCAGTGTATTTAAGAAAATGTTATATGCAATTTCTCTGCAATGATCTAGAGACATTGCTTTAATCCTACTGCTGAACTAGATCTTTCAGAAGAGAACTCAAATGAGTTTTCCAGATCATCATTCCCAGGTTTCCCTCCAGTTCTAGATTCACTCCACCTAACATCTCAGCGTAGCCATCAGTGCATTGATTAGGAAAACAGCAACCAACCTGCAGAGCACCTTTCACCCAAATGAAGAGAACTAAAGTAGATGTGCTTTAACAGAGCATATATCTACCATAAATTGAGATTTTTTCTGATGAGTGACAACAGTAAACTTAGAGCCCCTCACTATGTATCTTAGACTTTTTTACCATGTCCTTTACCTCATGTCTATTAATGCTGAATGCCACCAGCTATTTTGCTGCTTGGCTATATGACAGTGACAGATCCTCTCTTAGTGGTAACTCTTCACTCTCTTGAAACAGTAAAAAAGTATGATCAGTAAATGGGGTTTTTTGACCAGTCTTCAGATTGCACAGCTCCTTTGGTAATCTCTCTCCTTTTGAACAGCAATAATTTATTCCTGCTGTTTCCTGCCTCACTAACCAGTTATTAATCCACAAGAAAACCTCTTGTCCTCATTTATTTGGTAGTTTCATTTATTTGGTAAAAAGTATCCTTAGAAAATCTAAGTGCAGTGGTTCCTATTCTCTCCAAAAAAAAAGGGCCAAGACAAGTCTGCAGTAAGCCATCCATCCTTCAGACTACTTTTAACATGAAAGGACAAGACTACTGAAAGACTGAGACTTTGCCTTTGCTTAGGGAGAGCTGCCTTGGCTAACTTCCACGGAATATTTACACCAAACTCCCAAGTTCTACACATCCCCCAACTGACCCAGACACTTAAAAGATCCTTACAGGATTTTTTAAAGAATCCTATAATCAAGATTAAAACCTGGACTCCAGTGAGGTCAGTATTCCCACCATCACCTGTTTTCCCAAAATGCTCCATTTTCTGTTTTCTTCCTTCCTAGCAATTGAACAAAAATGGAACTCTGTCATGAAAAAAGTGCCTATTATTAATGTAAATTACTTCACCTTAAAAGAATCCTAAAACTCCAGTTGTTGAACTTTTTCATCATCATGATCACCACTCCTCTAGGTAGTCTAGTGATTTTCAGACTGCACTCCACACAGTACTCAACCGATGTCCATGAGAAGTCAAAAAAAACAAGCAAGCCTTTGCTCAGCAGGCTTCAAATCACTGAGCAGTCTGGAGAAGGTGAAAATCACCATTCTGTCTATTCTTTCTCCTCTGTCTCCATACCAGCCTGAACAGATGGCTTACCTCCTAGTCAAATCCCCTCCTGCACTACCTGATGCTTGCACATGTGCAGCCCACTGACACACACAAAGCTACCACAGAAAGCTGGAGTAGTCTCTTCCTCTGTCCCTCCCCCTGTGTCCCAAGGCAAGTACTTCATCCTCTATGTTCATGTCACACTGGCACTCCCTAGTGTGGGGATACTCGTCACAACACCCAGACAAGTAAGCATTTTGAAGAAATCAAGGTAAAAGCCCCAGCACACATTTAGTTAAAATTAAAAAAAAAAAAAAGAAAAAAAAAAGAACAAAATCACATGAATATTCACATTTTCTTAAGGATTTAGAAAATTTATTTGCTAAGACCACCAAACAAAAGCTACCATTTTCTTTCTCATTGTACACTTCTCCTTCTTTATTCAAATATACACACAAATTTTTGCTAACTCATCTGAAGTTTCAGCATGTTATTGTTAACAAGAAACTCACAAAAGTAAAACTCAGAGTGAAGTCTTTATGAAATAATGAAGAGGAGTGCTTTGCATAAGGCCATACAAAGTACAGTATATATTTCTTAAATATTTCCAATCTAGAGGTGATTATTGTGTGCACCTCATGGGGCTTCTTTGCTTAATTTACTCCCTTTTTAATAATAAAACTAGGTACAATCAATCGCTGTGATGATTTTGCTTTTTTAAAATTATTTTTTTTCACCAAACATAGCAAGGAACACTGTAATGCCAAAGGAGTCAGAGTTACATCCTTAATGGACATTTGAGAAGGAAAGGAGGAAGGAGAAAGAGGGAAAGAGGGAAAGAATCTTAACTTACGGTTCTCTTGAACTACGTATTTTAAAAGTTTTGTTAAAAAAAACCCCTTGGTGTTCCGTAACAGAAGAAAATATCCCACACTACCTTAGGTAAGTCTTTGTTATTATTTGCAGCAAAATAAATAGTTATACACAAGGCTATATTGCTTAAAGAACTCATTTTTAAATCCAGTTCCTTGAACATCTATTATGGACTATTAGACTATTTCAATAAAAGAAAAACAAATCAGCTGAGCTCCTGGTATAAGCACAAAGCTGAACATAGCTACAGCACATCAAGGACTGGTAGGGAAACCTGTGCTAATTGCTTCCAAAGTGAAAGGAGAAATCATCAGGGTTGCCAATCAAGAATCTGCTGGGCAAATTTCAATTAAATATGGGGTAAGTAAGGAAGTAAGGCTGTAGGTGAGGAGTGATCTGTTAGACATTACTGGATGGCAAAGCACACACAGCGTCATTTCACAATTAGCAAGGACAGGCACAAAAAAATCTACAAGCTGAACCACTGTATAAATTCCACATGATTAACTGCATTTCTGGCAAGAGTTTCAGTGGGAAACAGGCATCTATTTCTTTAACATCTATCTCACGAACTGCTAAATGGAAATATAATTCAAAAACTTCAACTGTGGCAACTAGCACACGTAACAAATCTGGAATTTTTTTCAGCCTCTCTTCTTTCTAGAACATTAGCCTCTGCCTAGTTATGATAAATATCCCATTCATTACTTCCTGGGCTCATTTACCAAAAGTAAAAGACTAAAGATAAATAGTTAGAATTGGCTAATTAACAACAAAAGAACCCCACCTCCTTATGATGGCAGTTTAACCAAATGGAAATAATGCCATTAAAAATGTATTAGATAAATATTTTTCTATTCATACACTTTCTAAAACCAGATCACTAAATTCCCATAATATCCATTACACAGAGTTACTTACGATTGTCTCCAGTGAGTACTTCTGAGGCCACAGGTCATTAAAGAATAAACCATTTATCACAAATATCCCAGATGTGCTATTTGGGCTTTGTGATTAATTATATATAATTATATTATCCCTTCTGTTTTGTGAATGCAGTAACTAAACAACTTTATACGCACCATAAATTTTGAAATCTAAACCACAACTGACATTTCCTACTATTATATTCCATTATCACATGATTCAGTCTTGAGATTTAATATTAATTTTCTTTTCAATATTCATGCCTGTAAAAGCTTGCTTCACAAAATCCTGAGTGCAAAAGGGTCCTAAGTAAGCTGTAATATAAATTTACTTCAATATTAATTCTTTTCAGCATAAAAACATAACAGAAATTCTATTTTTGTGGTAACTTCCAATCACCTTAAAACCTTTGTTCTATTAGAAATTAAATGACTGTATTTCTTGCATCTCTTACCTACCATAGTGTAGCAAACAGAACATGGTTAAGCAAATGGCCAGGGAAGAGAGCATGGACAGTGTTATATACCATACAACTTACAGCAGCAGTCAGATTGACATTTCTCAAAAAAACTTATCCCTTTCAAGAGGTTGGTTAGGAATTTTGACAACAAAATTCCCTCCAGATCTGGCTGGTTTACAAGGGAGCTCTGCTGAAGAAGTTCAAATCCTTGGCCTTCTCTTAAAATAGCTTTCGTATATCAAGAGGAGTGAGCCACCTGCAAGGAGAACCAGGAAAGGATGCCCTCCACCAGCAGCCAGTACCATGATCACATGCTGAGGAAGAAACACAGCTCAAGGGAGGTCGACAGTTACACCCACTCCTCGAATGGGCTGCCTCACACACCAGACGGAGCATCGGCTATCGGCAAACTACTAGTAAAGCTGCCGGATGGTCGTGGACCTGTCAGGAAAAACTCCCTGTAAAGCTGACAGGTGGTCTGGGAGCTGACAGGGGCTCAGCAACTCCCAGAGTCAGGCCCTTCCCAGCTGCCAAAATATCACCCTTCCCAAAACTGCACAGCATTACTATGGGAACAGGCACCATGGCTTTCAAAACTGCTCCACATATCCAGGAGGCTGATGCTTAAAAGGAAACTACCAATTCTTTGGCTTACAGGCTGCCAGAAGGAAATGCCACCAAATCCCAGATGAAATAACGAAACAGAGTTTGCTCCCTGATGCTCTATGCCAGCACTGTAGGTTTGGACCTGAGGCTGCTGCTGGGCTGAGGCCACCGGGTGCCCACCTGACCACCCCCAGTCTTCTGCTGTTGTTTTACCATCCGTGACTATAGGTACATTTTTCTTCCACCAGGGTAAACTAGTTTTTGTTTTTATTGTCATCTTGACTTAGCAACTGAGTCCATTCCGAGAAACCTTTCCAGAGTAATTTGTGTAAGAAGCCTACTGAATGAAATCAATGGATCAGCTCCCAGGAGAGAATAATCCTATAAGGTAAACTGTCGAAAATGCATGATGCGTACGTGCTATCATCATCAGCCTTCCATCCAGTCACTACCTTACTGTTTTGGTATTTAAACTGTAAGAAATTTACAGCGCCGTAAGTGCTCTCAGATTTTTTTTCCTAATTCATTGAATTAGCAAACCTGAAGCAGTTCAGACTGCATGTCATTACTGTTTACTTGATTTCCAGCTGCTAGGGTTTTATAAACACCAAATGTAAACCGGTCCTGGCCCCAAACATTTTACGCAACGATATTATCCAACTGGCTTTCCTATGTCTCAGAAAGAAAGCAGAGACACTTCATTTCTTTGAACAAATTATCCACTAAAGCACCGCACAGAATTCATTAGAAGAAAAATAGTTGTTTATTGTGTGCTAGAGAACAGAGGATAATACCGGAAAGAAATTAAGCACAGAAAAGCATCCCAGGAAAGTGATACTTCCAAATATCTTTTGCGTCCCTGTCGGGCCCGGGACGAGAGGGCCGCTGCAGAGCGCAGGGTGACAGGAACTCCCACGGCCCCATCCCCGCCGCGGCCGCAGCCGCAGCCCCGCCCGGCAAGGCGGGACACCGGGACACGGGGCCCGCCCGCCCATCGCGCCGGCGGGAAGGGCCGGGACCGCTTCCGGAGCGTGACCTTCCCGGGTGGGTGAGTGAGTGTGGGGCGGGCGCGGGGCTTTCCCTCCGGCGGCGGCACCGCTTCCCCCGCTGCCTTGGGGCCGCGGGCGGGGCAGCGCCGGCGCCCCGCCATGGGAGCGGCGAGGCGCGGGGAGGCGCCGGGAGGCGCCGGGGGCGAGGCGTGCTGGGACACCCGCCGTGTGTCGTGTCCAGGTGGGCAGCGAGGATGGCGGCGCCGACCAGAGAGGAGAGGACGGCGTGCTGGGGGGCCCGGGACGAGTTCTGGCAGTGCCTGGACAGCCACGGGGATGACGCCGCCAAGTGCGAGAAGCTGCGCCGGGCCTTCGAGTCGCGCTGCCCGCAGCAGTGGGTGAGCACCGCCTGAAGCTGCCTAAGGCTGGACGAACAGAGCGTGTCCTTGCCAATCTGTAACAGCAGCGACTCGGAGTCACAGCTACCTTGTTAAGGATGGCAGCTCCAGCTTCGAGGAGTGCAGAGCGTGGGCAGCCTTACGCTTTCCCATGGATAAGCCTGCACCCTTGCTGGGCGTAAATTGGTTTGCCTTGTTGGGAAATGAAAGCTCCTGAATGGACCACTGACTTGCCTGGGAACTGTGAGAAGCAGTATGTAGTACAAAGGGAAAGGAAAATAAGATCTCAGATTTTCAGATAAATACACAGCTATACAAACTTCATTGTTTAATTAGGAAAAAAAGTTTTGAAAGATACTTGAAAGCTTGTAGAAGTGTCCGTAAATTACTGTTACTAAAGAAGAGAGGCCAGTATGAAAGGGAGCTGACACGTAGTGCCTACAGTTGTGTGGCATCTTGAGACTGGCATCTGATACCTTCTTGTGCTTAAAAATAGCCTTTTTCATGCAGTGTAACATCACAGTAAGCCACCTGCCTACATGTAACTCACTCATGTTTCTTTAGCTCAAGTTATAACCCTTTTTTTTTAATAGGCCTTGCCCTTTCGTAACAATAGTGTCTGAGGGGCTGAACAGTTCCCGTTGCAGCTAGTAGACTGAAGTCAGTTAAAACCAAGTACCTTCACAGTTGCTGCACTTACTTGTACTTCAAACACTGTGCTTCTGCTGTACTTCATCTCTGGTGATGGCAGTCTCATCAGCAGTGCTTTGCACCATGCACATCAGGGGCTGTAGGCAATGAATTCAGAGGTTACGTGGTCTGCGATGCCACAGAAAAGCTGCTGGATTTACTTTTGCATCACAAATAATCTTTGTTGATAGCAGTGAAAAGAGCAAAGCAATAGGCTGCTTTTACTAGATCATGAAGTAACAGGATCGTGAACTTCAGAAAAATGAAGTTCACTTCCAAAAGGGTCCAAAAGCCCCCACAAACCAAAAACCAAACATGCCATTCTTTAGTCTTTTATTTCAACAGAGGAAGAAACTCCTAACTACTGTAGTAAAATCCTCAATTATCAATTCACTGATAATTCCATAGTCGTCTTGTGATACATAAACTCCTTCCTCTGCTAGTTTCTTCTGATAAACATCTTTTCTCTTTTTAAACAGGTTAAACATTTTGACAAAAGAAGAGACTTCTTAAAATATAAAAAAAAGCTTGAAACAGAAGGGTATATTCCTCCAGAAGCTGCCGGAAAGTCTTAGGTACTCTGCTTTCATAATAAATTAAGTACCTATAGAAAGAAGAAGCAAGAGAAAGCAACAGGAACTGCCTGAGTGCAAGACTGTCTCCCTGAAATGCAGACTGCTGTTCTTGTTGCCAGGTCTCACATGTCTGCTGGAAGATGGTTGTGTACAGCTTATGGTGCAGGGTTGTTCACAAATCTAAGGGTTTGAATGTATAATTATTAAAATTCTTTCACACAAATAATTGTTTAATACTGCAATGTATATATTCTAAGGAGAAAATAAAATTCTTTTTCAGTAAGTGAGCCGGGTTTTCCTTAAAAAAAAAAAAGTCCATTCCAGCTTTCATGTCTTGTCAAAGGGAGGTGGTGGTATAATGCAATTTGTATTTGTCATGTACCAAGTATTTAAAAGTATTTTAAAATACAGTTTAAGTCAGACATTGCTTTATATAACAGTGGTCATCAGAAGACCTAATGCATCCTGTGCATATGATATGTAATCTACCTATTTTGAGTATGCTTACTTTTTATAAGCAGTAGGAATTTTTACATTAGTGGTAAGTTTTCAATCAGTATCTCTGCTAGAAGTATGTCAGTTTATTTATCATGATTCTCATATTATGGTCTTTTGTATAATTTGATTACCTTACTGATGCAGTTCCATTTAAAGATACAGAGAGTTTACAGCAGGATTAATAAACTTGACTGTGGAAGGCATTTAAACAAGGGGCACCATTTAATGTAATTATGTAAGTGAAGTTACCTTCCAAAAATTATATAATCTAGTAGATCTAGATGCTGGAATCATTAATACTTTGGCTAAAGGCACCACTTCAATTTAAAGCATAGTCACCATAACTGAAGTAACTGGAGTAAAAATCCTGTGGTTTTGAGTGTGGGATTGTTCACAGTACTGCACTGATGTTCTAACAGTAGAGAAAACACACGCCACATGCAATATAAATAGTATTTATTTCCAATGCAACAATTTGAGGAGGTAAAGTATTAAGGCATTTAAAAGTCACCCTGAACACTACAGAAAACAAAACATGCAAAAGTTAAGAATCCTCATTCACCCTGAGTTTGTATCTCATCTATTCAGAATTTCATGTCGTAGCACCATAGGAAGCCACCTAGCTGTACTATAAGGCACGAGACTCTTGGCAGTTATTTTTGTTGTTTTTGCTTGATCACTTGTTGCCTTGTGTACTCCCAGATCAGCAGAGCTCCGCTTACGTGAACATTGAGTGATCGAATAATACCCTGCTGAGGAATTTCCACACAGACATCCAGATGGTGAATCAGGTTTGCTGGGATTCCTTCATGTTCATTTCTAGTAAAGAAGAAACAGTAACTTGTATCTGAGAAAGGACAAGTGTTCCAGAAAGCAGAAAATACAAATGTCACAGCAGCATCCAAATATCCTTTGACAAATATGGTGCATCTACCTACAAGTGTAACTGATGACAACAAATGATTTTTTTAAAAGCAGTAATACATTACAAGTACAAAAAAAAACATGGGAAGGCCTGACTAAGCTTTGATGTAGGAAAACTGGTGGTGCACTCAATTTTCAGTTCACTGGTCCAGCCATAGCTGAACACCCAACATAAAGACTCTCTTGCTTTTATTTTTAAACTCCATATATAGCAAAATGATCAGCTATAGATGAAATGACCAGGGCATGAAGCTGCTGGCACAGCAGGCAAGCTCACCTGCTTACTTTACATTTGGCATAAAGGAATGTCAAAAACTCATTTGAAGCCTTGAACTGGAAGTTTTACCTTTTCAGAACTGAGCACATCAGAAGATACCAGAGGTTACCAGTAATTAAAACTATGTTGTTAATTAAAAGAGAACACAGTGTCTACGAGAACTGCATTTTGAAGACAAGCTACACATAAAAAAGTTGGAAAAAAGGTATTTCTGCTCACACTGTCCTAAAAGGAATAGGCAGGCCCTTCCTCCTGGTCTCACTCAGAAGCCCTGCAATGCCAGTAGCTTTCTGACTTGTAGGTGCTTTACCGTGGATTTCTTTAAGTAGCCTCCCCCTTTGTATCACATCTGAGGTTTGTCTGCTTATAGACACCGTTTGCTTGTTGTCCCATCCTCTGCTTGTACCGCAAAAACTTCATCTTGTGCTCAATCCTTAACTTTTAAAGCATCTCCCAGCTATGCACACTCGCCCTCTGCTCCAGCCCTCCTCACCAAGTTAAGCAGAGCAAACAGGCTTCACTTCTTGCTGAGCTCACCACAGCCTACACGTACAGGGCCCCATATAACTAAACTGAACAGATGATATCTCTGTCACACCTGCAAAAAATACAATCCATGCTGTTGCTACCACCACCCATAATAAAAAGGAGTTACAGTGTATGGACAGGTTATTAAGTATGAGGAGAAGGATCATTCAGCAGTAGCTGTCAATACCTCCTACTCCTTAGCACATAAATCCAAGCTCTACTCTTTCCATAATCACTTCCCATTCTAAAATCACCTTTACCATTGTCACTTGGTTTTCATATGACCAAACTCTGACTAGAAGAAGGGGTGGACTGCAAAAGGTAGATTTACAAAAAAAGCATGTGTTCTTACCCCAGCAATAATAGTGACTTCTCTGGGAAGCAATATTCTGTAAGATCAAAACTTTTAGCTGTCTGCTCCACACCAATAATAGTGTAGCCTTCTGTTTTCTTCTGCTGTAAATAATCAACAAGCTGACATGGTTTCACCTACCCATTAAAAGTAGAGAGAAATACAAAAATATTTAAATAACACCTTTTGTAAACTTCTGAAGTTACTGTAAAAAACAATTTACTTGGACAGTTTTTAAGATCATTGACTTTTATCCCCGAAGACTCTGTCCATATACA
>NW_016690241.1:4002559-4186429 GCF_001604755.1 Lepidothrix coronata
CAACATTTTATAAACTCTTCAGCAATAACACAAAAGGTTAGTAATGCCACAAAAATGTACCCCACCAACACAATGAAGAAAGGCTCTTCTAGGCTTCTGACAGCTACAAGCCTTGTATCTGAATGTAAAAGAATCACTCTGGCACAGAGACAGTTGTTATTTAACCTGAAATTCCTTCCCAAAACAACAGAACAGCCAATACTGAAACTGAGTTGCCTTATAGGCCTGAACTGCAACTTGGGATAGCTCAAAGCGAAGAATTTCTTAGTTATCTAAATCCTACTCTCTAAACTGCTTATTTGTATTAAAATGCCAATTTCTTCATGCAACAGCAGCTCTACCATGAGTACACTTCTGTACAGAGATCAGGCACGACAATGTATCCATCAGCACTCTGTCTTAGGCAAAACACACTACAGCTATCTTGTTCTGAAAATAAACACCATGGGGGAAAAAAAAAAAATCCAAAATTTCCACTGAGTGTTTCAGATGACTTAGAGCTGACCTGGAAAAACTGATAACCAGATAATAGTTCTACAAGTTGGCACAAGTTAACCTCAGGCAAACTCAGAAAATCACAATGAAGTTACCAGAAGCAATGGACGAAGCAAAATAAATAAACTGTTGTTCAACTTTTATAAATGAACATTAAATTCCGACACACCACTATAAAACAGAATAAGATGTAACAATGACAGCTCACATAATCAGTTTTCCACAGCAATAAGAAACTGAAAGTATTTTTAAAATTCTTTTTTTTTAATGAGGTTGACCCACAGCTTATACCAAAACATGCAAGATTAAGTGTCAGAGATAACAATGGGAGCTTCCATTAAATAAAAAGTTCATTTTTTCAAGATAAAATGTAAGACTCTGCACTATGCATCTGACAACTGAAGATGCTCAGTACACTTTTTAACGATTAAAATGTTTCCACTCACCTCAACAAGGGGGAGCCACTGCTCTGCAGAAACACTAAGATGCTGGAACTGCTTATCTTGTATATAATGAAGACTGCCGACAACTAATGCAGATGCCCCAAATATTTCACTTGTACGACATAAACCTACAAAACCAAGACATAAAGTAATTTTTGTGTAGAAAATAAACACCAATCCAGAATGCTTTAGTAGGTGAAAATGACAAAGAATGCAAAAGTGCAATGTTACTTTAGTCATCTATTTTTATTAGTTTCAGATCTGTTCCAAGCCACGCCTTGTTCCATATAAAAAAAACAGAAAAAAAAATGTTTTGTAACGTAGCAGAAAGATAAAAATTAGAAAAAGCACTATGTCTGACAACATGCTTTTACAATACTCATTACACAAAATAAGGGGCTAGTGTCTAAGCCTTAGCAAGGATGGATGGTTAGACATATATAGACACAAGCTTAAGCTTTAAATCCAGCAGCTGCTAAACGAAAGGCTTGAGAGGGTGACACATGACAGCATTACATCAAACACAATGGCAGTAAAGTAGTTGCAGGATTTATTATATCACAACTGACATGACATTGTGAAGTAGTTCTTAATCAGGAAAGAGGACTTTAATGACCAACAGTCATGAGAATCTAGCAGGTCTAAAAGATTTGTTTTACTTGTTAAAGAAAAACATATTTCCTTTAACCGTAGTTGAAAAACTCAACTGTAACAAAGAATATAAATTCAGTAAGAAACTGAGCATGATTTACAGCAAAGTTCCACTTAATTAATGCATTTTATGTGTAGATACTTCTTTTTTTGCCTTAAAATGTAACTATAGAAGACCTCTAGTCTGAAGAAGGTAGTATTTCTTTTTTCAGGATAATGATCTATTTTTCTGAGCAGTACTTAAAAAATTTTGTAATTAACAACATAAAATAAAATTAATTTCTATTATTTAAGTGGGCTCTAAGGTCTAAAATAAAAGTTTAAAAATGTGAAGTCAACCTTACCTCCTAAATTGGTAGGTTTATCAATAAGTGAAGCCACCACGATCAATCTGCTGTTTGATTTACCAAGTTTAGCAGCACGATCCTGAAATGCCATTTCCAAGTCTAAAGTAGGAGTACTGTTTTTCCAAGGTATAATCTTTTTCTGAACATCAGTCCATTCTGTCTGGCTATCTGTTTCAGCTGAATGTGAACCTATAAAAAAAAAAAGTTGTATTCATATGGATATGCAAGCAGTAGTGAAACTAGTGCTTCAGTAAGGAAGATTACTTAAGTAAAGATAAATCTAAATATTGTAGAAAGTAGATGACTCTCAAAAACAGATCAGATTGATTACAGATATATACAGCTACTACATACAAACAATTAAATTTAATATAGATTAGCTATATTTTACCCATGTCTTGCTGAGACCAGTCACTTGGTTTCAGATCACGAAGTTTCGTTCGAGAATGATACCACTGAAATCCTGGTGGCAAAGGAATATCAGTGAATCTGTCAAATTTAGAGAGTGAGATCCATTCATCTTCAGCAAGTTCCGCAAGGCGGGGAAGAGTGTAAAATATTGTCTGCAATGTAACAGTGTTATTAGCAGAGCACCACTAAAGCAAGCAAACCCAGATAATTAATTATTCTCTGGTAGTTTTATTGCACATGTCTTTTATCTAGCCTTCTATGCTTTTAATACTTGTTTTCCTTGGTACTTGACACAGCTTGCTAATATATCTCTCTATATTCATAACTTTACATATAGTGCTGTCCCAAACTTTCATAAATCTAGTCTCATTCTCTCTCTAACTAGACCTTTTCTAAGGATCTAGATTGATTACTCTTTTGCAATTCTAGAATACAAAAGAACTAACACTCTGCTTCTCAGCACAAAAGCCTTGTGAAAATCTTGTATGTGTAACACTAAGGAGTTTTCAAATACTCTCACAAATTTCTAGTAAAGAACGGGGATTGATTTAATGTCAAAAGGAATAAAGTAGAAAGCATTAAAATCTAGTGGTAAAATCCAACTCAGCACTACCAATACAGCTAATCACAATTTATCAAGGAGAAACAAACACACACCCTGAGGGAAAGACTGAATAAGAGTTTAAAACCCAGACTTTTTGTTTATCCCAATGCACCCTTCAAGATGAAGAGGCACCCTGAATACATTTAAATACTTCACAAATACTAGCCTTACTTTGGTTTTTTTAACCCTCTTGTTCAGGATTTTCACTTTCCACTATCTAGCATATTTATGTTCACAAAAATATCAGTTAAAAACAGGAAAAACTCCTTCTCTCAAAGATGGCACTGTTTGTGCCAGAACATACACCCCTGTTCATATCCATGTTTAGCTTGTATTTTCAGCTTACTTCTTCTATCTCATTTATCTGCACTATTATTTTTGCCTTCCTTCCTCAGTGTTTACTCCTCTGTCATTTATTTAAGCTATAACAAAATAAATAGCTGAAAAAGATGCTCTAAAAGTTATATATATGTATCCTGTTCACATCAAGCAACAATTTAGTTAGGCAACCTCAAGTTACTTCTAAGAACAGATGTCTCAAAAATCCTAACAAACTACATGCAATTAAGTAGATGCTCTTCAGTCATCAGAATCACCTTTTCCAGTCACAAAAACCCTATTAACCCCCACAGATGGGCACAACGCATCACACATACCTCTTAACTGACCTAGGTTTTTATCACAACAGTAAGAAGAAAATTAAGCTGCAGTCTTAGTCTAAAATCCATCACAATTTAAGCAAAGTAATTTTTCAGAGTTTTAAATGAATAACAGTCGATCATTTCATCTCACATTAGAAAATACCAAGAAAAATAAAAAAACAGTTGTAAAACACAAATAACATGGTCTCAGACTTGCCTCTAGACTGTAATCCTCAAGTGGATGAAATGTTGCGAAGAAGAAGTGATCCTGAATTCGCTGCCAGTTCCTTCTAGCATTCCTGCAATTGCAGAAGGTAGTGTAAGATACACAAAAAAGGCAAGATAGTGGATTTTTTTGTTTGTTTCAAATTGTCAGATGGGAATAAGACAACCTGGTTTATATACTACATATTGTATGAGAAAGAAAATAGTTAAGTAAACGCCTATTAAAAAAAAAACAACAGCACTCAGGAAATAACT
Organism: Lepidothrix coronata; assembly: GCF_001604755.1. NCBI lineage: Eukaryota > Metazoa > Chordata > Aves > Passeriformes > Pipridae > Lepidothrix > Lepidothrix coronata. The sequence goes on from NW_016690241.1 coordinate 4,006,632, forward strand.
TTTATTAATGTTTCAAAAAAGGTCTGTAACACATCTCCAAAGTGTATTATCAAAAGAAGCAAGTTTGGCAAAAAGAAGTATCCAATCTAGGTCTCTGAAGGAAGCTGGATATTAGCCTATGGTTCAGTGTCAGCTTTTAGCTGTCAGCAAACAAAAAAGCAGACTCCTCTCTCTGCTTTTTTCTGTTCCATGTCTTCCCGCGCCAATTTCTTTTTAAACAGAGTTAAAAAAACACATAAAACCCCATAGAAATTATCAAATGTCATTTTAGAAAATTAGACTTGCTGCAAATGGTTCAGAAAAAGGAAGTTAAGCTGTAAGTCAGAAGAATGTTACTAACCCTGTGCCATGCATGTTTTCCACTTGCTGAAGGCTGGATTCAATAACTGGTGTCAGACTCTCAAATTCTTCTACATGCAGCATTCTGCACATATCCCAGATTTTTTTAAGGGCAACTAATGCATAAAGTCGAACACTGAAATTATGGTTGAAACACCACTGTAGAACAACTATGAGAGCTTTCTTCAAAGCTGGCCTCTAAGAAAAAAGATAAAGAAATTTCTCCTATTCATGTTAAGTCTTAACATACTGTTCAGAAGCAGAAAAGCTATGAGTGGCCAATAAAATGCTTCTTCAAAAAACTGCCTTTTAGTAACAGTACATATATGTGAATAACAGGCTTCAAAACATGATCTTAATTTCCTTCCTTTCTTCTCACTAGGACACAGATGTACAGCCTCACTTGTTTTTTGAAAATGTATTCATTTGTTTTAAAAATTACTACTGTGCATACAAGGAAACCTCTATTTACTTCTGATTAAAAGCAGCAAGGAAAACCCAGGTGCATCCACATGTTTAGTTAAAACTGGAGCAGCTATTCTAGAACATTTCACAGGTAATCAGGCCCTATATATCCAGAACATCTGCCATTTAGCTAATTTTCATAAGTACAATCTTTTACAGAGGTAACAGGAAGAGTTAAGGGTTTTCCACATCAAAGGATACCTTAATATGAAGTAGGTATTAGAAAGGTCTTAAAAATAGATTGCAAAAATGGTTTTCATTTCAGAACTCTGTATACTCTGCAAGTGAATAAACAATGAACATTTCTAGTCAAATTTACCTTCTCTGAGGCATTTTGAAGAATGATGTCAAAGTGGGATAACACTGATAAAAACGTGCAGATGCTTGTTTTAAGCTTTTCTTCATCCTAAAGCAAAAGAGAATGTAATGAGAAATATGCATACATAAGATGTTTTTATACCTTTTAAGTTTTCACAGCATGTTCCATGCATGCAATAATATCAACGCTACTAAAAAAATCTGCATGTTCCCACAGCAAAATTTACTAAAATACAAAGTTGATATTATTAAGATTTCATTTTTCATAACACATTATTTGTTTTTTACTAACACATCAATTAGAATAAAGTACACAGTGGTACAAATGAGCTAAAATTCAACTCAAGTTCACTGTATTCCCCCGGGAATGCGAAGGGTTGTCACCAGTTCACGGACTCTTGCCTGGGGCTCCTGCTACCTAGAGCTCAACCTGCACTGCAGCTGCACACCGAGCTACCTGCACTAACTATATTCCCCAACACAAGGATAGCCTCTGAAAATACAATCTGTATTTCTTTTTCATAAATCTACATGTTTTCTGCTTGCTCTGATTGTTTGAATGGGCCCACTGTGATTTAGTACACTTGTTATCAGCATGAGATCACTTTGATCAACAGATTATCATCTACTGAAATGAACAGTAATTCCAACTGCCTGAGCTCTTGGAAAGAACTCTGAAATAGGAAAAGGTTACATCCCTTACAGTACTTTTTGTCAGTTTATATGGAATGACAAGGCATCTTTATACACTTTAAAAAAAGTATAAATCGTAACAGCCCACATCACTAATAAGCAAAGTTGTCTCAGTATTAAAAACCTGTATTAAAAAAAGAGAGCACTATTAAAAATCTGACCTTTTGGGGCAGAAAACATACATATATATATACATATACATACACACACACACACACGCGCATACAATTTTCCAATATTTTTAATGTAAGCTTAATTCTTGTCCTATTGTCTGGTTTTTAGAAAAACTACAGTAGCAACTAGGCTATTTGATAAGCAAGAAAACATCTACATTTAACTCTTATGAGTTAATGCTTCAGTAGAGGCACCATCCCAAATAACGTCTTCTCACACACTGGAAGAGATTCAAGGACATACATTTTTTTTCTCAGCCCAAATATATAATGCTAACAAATTCAAGGATATCAATACAGACAATTACTGTTTCTGCAGGTCAATTCTTATGGATAATTACTTAGAGAAGAATCCAAGACACAAAAATTAACTGCTAGTAAGTCAGCTCTCCTCAGTCAACCCTTTTACAGCTTTTAGCTACCATCATTCAAACCCTGTCTCCAGTTTTGGAACCACATCACAGAATTCCACTGTGAGAGAAGTCCATATTAAAAGCTGCAAATTGAATGCATGCTGTGCAAGTCACACTCCCGCTAACAAAGAGGATGCAGAAGACAAAAGCTGGCTGTGGAAACCACAAGTGACTTTGCAGTACCTTCCCAGACTCAGAATCTAGGGCATCCATGTGTTCCTGATAGCTCTTACATCAACTACTCTGACTCAGTATGGCAGCTCTACTCTGCCTAGAATAGTACATTGTAAAAGGAAATCTCTCAACTGGTAGAATTCACATTTTTTCAGCCACTTATATATCACAAATTTCTAAATGTCTCAGATCACTTCCAAGTTAAATTGATCTGCTCAACAACCCACTGCTTCTAAAGGAAGATTGGAATGCACAGAAAATAAGGTGTGGGAAGACAAACTATACCCTCTTTGTTCAAATTACTCTTCAAGTGAATGCCAAAGTTCTTACTTACATAGCAAAAGCAATCCCAGAATTTATTAAGGAATTGGGGGTATTTATGTAGACTCAAGATAACAATCCATTCTATGAAGTATTTCACAGATGCCTGGTTATTACTGAATCCAGCCTGAAAAACTTTGTCAAGGGTTCCACACAAAAAATTCTGAGAAAACAATCAGATAATCACTTAGTATATTGTTGGAGTTATTTCCATGAATAAAAAAACTTCTAAATAAAAGAACATTCTCAGCTATATAATAATGTTAGACATTTTTAACACACAAATGAAAACATTTTAAAATCTAGTTTCTTTACTATATTTTGATATACTTTACTATACCAGCATTTGATGAAAGTAACATTTCTCAATTTCTTGACTGTTCATAAAGTAGCAACATTTTTACTAAATGAAAAACTTTCAATCAGATAATCAATACAAAGTTTTAGCTAGCTTTAACAGGAACAATCTAGCCTCCTAAAATTCACAAATCCAAGAATCAGTTTTCAGTGTCCTCTAGAAATGTATCAGAAATCCAGGACTTCAGACTGAAAGAATGAAACTACACAAAACTTCTACATCAGCCAGAGATTACATGCCTTTTATACCCTGCTGTAATTTAACATACGCAGTTTGCATGACACTAAATTATTCTTGAAAGTAAGTATTTATTTATTTATTTAATAATTCATAGTGAAGGGCAATACCTGGTTAAGCTTTGGAAGAAGAACTAAGAGTGTCTGCCATACCCGGTTTTTAATTCTATGCTGTAAAGAGTTTGCATAATAGCGTGTCCTAGATCTGGATACCAGTTCATCCTAAAAGCAAATTAAAAAGTTTATTACCTATTCTTCCTTTAAAATTGAATACATGGAAATACACTTTACTGCACTAAGAAAGCAGCATCTACTGCACAGTTAGTATCAGCATTAAACATAAAGTTAGGAAAATATATTACTTTAAGTTATTAAGAAAAATTCTGAAGCTTTTCAGAAAATTCTCAGAAGTTCAGAAAGCTGAAAAACATACACAATTCCAATTACTATTTTTACTTAAGAGCATAGAAAATGTTAATTTTAAAGCTCTTGAAACATCAGAAAGTTGAAGAATTTATAGCACCTACTGTGTAAGAACAATTAAAATAGTACTACATAAAATGCAGCATATGAAGACTCAAGTTGTCATATAGTTATGTAAGAACTAAAGATCCTAAGTGAAGAGATGAGTATATAAATGAAAATACTTCTACTTTAGAGTCTACATTTAATTAGTCATGCTATCAGTTAGATCAGCTTGTAACTATAGCTCTAGTTTTGAGACTGAAATTGATATTCTGCAATAAGATGTTTTAAGTGAAAGAAAATAGATAAGATGGAGCTTTTAAAATATTTGAAATTCATGTTCTCATATAGCTTAGATTCTTTCCCTCCATGCTCTGTTTTGCCCTTCAAAATACATGACAGCCCAAACTATTTCCTTAACTTCTTAAAAAGAAAATAATGTAGTGATTCAAGTTCTAATTAATATTAAAATGCAAATACACTTATTTGTTCATGTTTAAACTTCATATTTAAGAAAGTAAGGCCGTCACTTCTAAAGCTCACTTTTCCTGCTTGATCAATCTCACAATACAAATACTATCCGCTTTTCTCCAGTACTTAATTGAGAAGAATGAGGGACCAGCTCATTCCTTTTCTTCAGACAGAAGCAGAATTCAATAGTACCGCAATGTATTAGATGTTCTAATAGCAGCTGCAGTAATTTACCACCGACTTTAGACTACTGTCAATGCATAAGCAGCTATGATGTAAATGAAAATCAGACCTCAATCTTCTCCATTATTTCTATTTATAAAGGTATTCTAAGGAGACAAAGTTCTCTCAATTCAAAAAGTAGTCTGCAATTGTTAAAGTGAAATGCAGTGCTTCAGAATGCAGCCTGAAAGAAGATTCTTAATGGAAGAATGGTTAGAATTTGAGTAATGTTCCAGGAAGCCAGGAAATCCACTAAAAAGAGAGAAATAAACCCAAAAGGCAATTTTTACTATTTTGGTTTGGCCAAATTAACTTCTGTCTCATAACCAAAAAAAAGTGTATTACTGGACAAATCTATAGGGAGGCTAGACAAACAACCATAAATACATCCTGTCAATTTTAAATATTTTCCATTTTAGCGATTGTACTAACATTACATTTACATATAAAGAGAAATTAATTTTACTTTATCAAGTAGTTTGATGAAAATGTCTTCCATAAACGTCTTATGCAACATATTTGATCCATCCAACAAGCACAGAAATTTAATAGCACAAACCCGAACGTAGTGATCATCTCGATTTGTACTGTAAAATATTAATAAAAAAATAAAAATCAAACTCTACTTGTTCAGACAAAGATAATTCTTAAATTATAAAAATGCACCAAACATTAACTTCAACATACAGCCATCGAGTTGTCTGCAGTGAGACAATATGCATATACCTAGAACCAGAATTTTAAAGTCTGTTCATCATTGCTGATGAAGAATACTTGTGAGTTCCAGATAACTTGCCCCTGCTTCTATCTTGAGGTCTTTACTAGCATCTAGGTGTTTAAAACAACTCTCCACAGAAATAGAGATATCAAAAAGTTTTTGAAGTTTTGTGCCTGTAAATTTCAGTCTTTTAACAACTAATTTACGCTTACAGTTTGGTCAAAGGTCATGAATATACTCCTTATGGGTCCCTTCCAACTTGAGATATTCTATGATAAGAAGCTGAATTCAAAACCAGCATCTTTCCTATCATAGCATTAATCATGATGAAGACACAATTCACACCAAATACTGTAATACATATCCTCAAAGTCATTACCTTTCTGTAACAATGTTTGCTGCACATTTTTCTCCAAGATTTTCTATGAAGGCATGCACATCCTGAATAAGCCTTCAAAGATAAAAGAAGACAAAGCAACAAAATTAACAGAATAGCATACAAAACCTGTTTTAATACTTATTTCAAAGTTTAAAAGAAAACAAAGAACACAAAATTATAACAAATATAATCACAAAGATTTTTTTATACCTTTGATCTCTCCTAAACACAGTTCCAAAGACACAAGCCTCAGTGATAAGTTCACAATAATTTCCAGCATTTAGGAAAGCATTTGTCAAGGCACTTCTCTCATCAACACTAGGAAATATCCAAGATTGACAACAATGACTAAGGACTACATTGAAGACTCCAGTCTTTGTAGTGGACAGATCTATGAGCTTGAAAATTATCTGAAAAGAAGAAATAAAAGATTCAAAATCTAGTTTTCAGAAGTGCTGAACTTATTAGAATAATACTGCAGTGATGTCTATTTTCGTAGGTCTGATGATCTTTTGCATCCTATCTCTGCTCAGGTTAATGCTGTCTTCAATTTCTTTACAATTTATAAGGGCAGGCAAATGGGCAACAATTGGCTCAGTACATGCTTATGTTAACAAAAGACAACTGATCTTTGCTTAAACAGATGTAACACCGGATGCTTTACACAAATCTCCTGAAAAGTGGAACAAATACACCAGGGCTTACTTCATGAGCACAAACCTGGTGTTTTTAATCAATCCTTACCAATTTATAAAAAAAAAAAAAAATTAAACATCAAACAAAATTTCTTACATGGCAGTCATATCACTAATTCTCTTCTTTAATGAGGATTACATTCATGTTAAAGTCTGTATTTGAGTTAAAGTGGAAAAATGTCTTTGCAGCATTTATTTTTTGTTTTTAAGGAGGGCGTATTTAAGATATTTGAAACTGCTATTTAGAACTTCTCCAAAAAGGAGAAAAATAAAACAAAAAAAAACAGTCCCAAAATTTTTCATTCCTACTGACTTCATTAGGTTAAGTGAAAGAGTTGCAAAGTAAATTTTTTTCTAAGAAATTGCAAGCATTTGCGAAAGGACAGGGAGATTTAGAATGAATAGGTATGCATTTTTATAAATTCCTATTAGATGTCAGTAAGCTATCCATGAAAAAGGTTTTCCAAAACATATGACAGCTCTTATAAGACCGAGCTGCTTTGCTTTCCTGCACTGAAATGATATTTTTGATAATGCAACACTTCTTTGACAGTAATGCCGGTTTTATAGAGAAAGTTGTTCTGAACTGCTAAGGACTAAAGCACCAAGAAGTTCATGAAGAGTTTAAAACTGAACTACTGGAATACACTCTGAGGAAACACTTCCTGGAAAGAAAATGCTACCCTAGAAGCATGTGGGTTTTTTATCAAGAATTCAAACTTTTTTTCTAGTGCAAAGACAGGCATTGTAACTTTACTAGTAATTCCAAAATTGAACTATTGTGTTTCACCTGTAGGGAAGCAGCATGACATTTACTATGCATTTCGCAATCCAGAAATTTTTTCAACTGCTTCATTAACATAGTAGAAGTTCAGCACACACAAAAAGAATTTAAGATATTTAAGTTCTAGCACAATTAACATTTGAATAATCACAAAACAAAAGGAAGAGCGCAGCAGAAGAAATGAAGCTTAAGAACGCAGTGCTCTAGGACCTCTGAGGAAACTTCTAGATTTTACCATAGCACTATTCCATTTTTTGACTCAGAAATACCCCTTTGTTACACCCCTTCTAACTATTAAAAAGACAGAGTGCACTGTGGTAGACAAAATTAAAATTACGCTTTTGTGACAAATCAGTATCAGGCAGTTCCATTTTCCATCTCTCTATAGCTACAGCAATATAGCCATCACACAAAGGGGTCAGTGGCACCAGAGACTGCCGACGACTGGGATAAGAATATACATAAGTAGGCACTTGCTTGGGAACTTTATCTTCATTTTCTTATGAAGGGGCAGAAGGTGGCTCGACCAGATGCCCTTTGTTGAGTATACGAGACCTTCATTAGCTCCTTGATGCCTGCTGTCATGGTATGTCCCACTGCAGACAATGGGATAGCTGTCACACAGACTCAAGACTCTCAACATTGGCAAAATACACCTTATATAATGGTTGAAATACTAATGCTGAAGTTAAGACAGTAATTCTAAGAACTTAAACAAGTTTTAAGTTGAAGGAAAAAAACCTAACTATAGCTCATCAGTTACTAGAATACCGAGCATACAATTAGCTGTTACAGATACTCATTAAAAGAAAGAGCTAATACATTTCTAGAATGGAAAAGATATTTTACCATCTTCGCGTGTGTATCTTATTTTGGCTTGGGTCCACATAAAGGCTACAAAGGCAAAGTGTTCTCTACCATTTAAAATACATGACAGTAATATTCATTTGAAGTATGTTTTCAAAAAGAACAAAAACAAAATAAATGGCACTATATTTTAAGATAATTAAGGCTAATATGAGGATATCACAGCAATTTTTAATAGCTAGGAAGTTTCCATTGTTCTGTAAAGTTGAGACATTTGCTATTACTTACAGTTACAAGCATGACACCAGAACAGACCTACTTATGGTGATTTAAAAGCAACACTGCAACCCCTCTTAATGTGATTTTTGTGCTAAGTGCAAAGCAGCACATGAGACAGTAAGTCTAAGCATACATATATATTGGTAGCTAATTCATAATGTTCTAGTAAAAGTCCTGCAGTCATTGTGGACTGTTCTGCACAAACGTTTAATTGAAACATGGGGGGTGGGAGGGGAACCAACAACGCCCCGTGCCCCAACCCGTAAAGATTACTTAAAAAAGAAAATAAACAACTTTCCAGTGTATAAAGCCAAGATGAACCAACATCCCAGTACTAAATACAGTTTTAGTGACTTAAAAATCAAAAAATAACACCGTGACATATGCAAGTACTTTAGGAGTACTGGCAGTTGCAAACACCTTACAAAAGAAGAGTAAAAATTATATTTTTCCCCTTCTCAGCTATGGAAGCAGCTCTACCACGCAGTATTAAATTTGACTCTAATGTGACTGTGGTTTTTATGTTCTCTACACCTGGACCATCACCAAAAAAAAGGATTTAAAGACATTTTTAAGGAAGTAAAGATGGCTTATTCAATAGCAGCCACGTAAGTTTTGAACTATTCTAACTTTTTATTTAAGACAGCATTTTCATAAAGACCAAACGATTAGTAAAAGGCATAATTTTTCTAAAATATTAGTAGTTTGAGACAAGTACAGGCGTCAAATCCTAAAGAAAATACTCAAGAGGAAGGATATTATGTAAAAATAAAATAAAAGACCTAAAAACTAATTTTACTGCATGCAGAAAATAGTAAACAGTCTAAAAAACAAAGAAACTGCTTTTCATTTTCTGTGTTACAAGAACAAACAATATATTTGTTTATCTTCAATCTAATTCTCAGACCTTTCATCTTAATACTCTCAAACTTGTGCCTTTTTGGAAAGAAAAAATTCACAACAATAGCTGAAGGGAAAATAAAACACGTTTTAAGATCCGGACACAATTTAAGTTACTCACTCAAAAAAAAAAGAATTCTTAAAACTGACCTCTTTTATTTTGGCATATGCTTGACCCTTTGCACTTGCAGCAATAGCGAGAACCTCAATATCAAAGATGAATTGAACAAAAGCTTTTAGATTGGACCAAAATACTAGCTGTGTATTGCTCAAAGAGGATATAATTTTCCAAGTCAAATCAAATGCTTCTATGCAGAGAGATTCTGATGAGTCCAGAAGCTGAAAATAAAGAGAACAAAGTGGTACATTTGACAAGAAAACACCCAAAAACTATTAATATTGCGGAGGTTTATCTTTTACCTTGGGAACAAGGACTTTCATGCAGTCAAACACAGGTAAAACTTGGTCTGAAGGAAGAATAGTTAGGGCTTCTAATGCAGACTGCAGAATTTTTTTTGACCTTTCAACTGTAGATAATGACATTTCTGAAGTTTCTTCACACCCTTGAGCCAGTGTTGGAAATGAATTTAAAATGAAACGAAGGCAAATCCACTGGTCACGAACATAGCGTGCAGCAATTTTTCCCCATCCTTGAGATGTTGTTTCTTCACATAAGCTTTAAGAAAAATATTATTCTTAAATATATATTGTGTTAGTTTATCCTGCACATTCTTACTCCATCAGCAAGTGCTTAATTGTACAAACTCACTATACTACTTTAAGATGCTAAGATTTATATAGATCCAAGGGGAGACTGGACAAGTTCATGGAAAAGAAATCTAAAAATGAAGTGGTTTAAAGAAGAGTAAAATCAATTCCGGGCTCATTCAGTCTCATTAGTCATAAACATCTGTGAGACTATTCAGTGGAAACATTACTATATGTTGGCCTTGTTTTTTTTTGTTACCCAAGTATTTGGCCCTCTGGCTTGCTCTGGTTTCCCTTCCCCAACAGTAAATAATTTCCATTTAAACTTGCTTGTTTATGTGCCATGGCTTTGTGCAGTGTATAAATATTTAAGGGGGCCTAAGGGTAAGCAGTGTCCAAAGCTAACTCTGCCTTCATTGCACTAGAGGACTGAACAAAAGGACCTTTGGTCTCATCAATTCTGCCTGCTTTAATGTTCTGAAACCTGAATGTTAAGACAAAAGTGCAATTGAGTTAATAGCTAGTGTACAGAATTATTCATTTTTATCTTGGCAAAAAGTTATCAAAGAAAGAACAGGAAAATCCAGTATCTTAACAACTGCTTCACGTTAAACAAGTTTTTCTGGACAATTACTGAAGCTTTAGCACAGACGTACCCACTTTTTTCTTCAATATAAGATGGCTTCTTCAATACTTCATTGAACTGAGAAAAGGAAATAAATTTCTTCAGAGCATCCACTGAAGGCAGAGATTCCAGGTGTGCTTCCAGCTTCCGATCCATTATCTCACATACTGCTGTAAGTGAAGCCATGCTAGCTACTTTTTTGATTTGTTCTTTAACCTTCGGCTCCTAAGTAAAACCAAATCATACGTGAACAAATACGCACCCATTTCTTCTAATGCAATACAAATGACATACTGATACATTAGATAATCAGCCTATTTGTATCACCTCAGACATCATAAGGCAGCAACTCTGCATCCTTCTACTTCCTTATTTTCTTACCTGTGCCTAACACAGCTGGGCTGGGACAGTGCAACAAACCACAAGTTACAAGCACTGACAGAAGTATAAATCTTGTAAATTACGGTCACTTACACATTAAGTGTAAGCACCTAGCTCAGCTGCGATGGAACACTTCTATCTCGCCAAGTAACAGTTCATATATACTGCTGGATAGCAAGTAGAAAAAAAGATGTGGGTCCAGTTAATCAGAAATCCCATGCAACAAGATAGCTGAAATTTGGAATACCACACACTGGCTGGCTTCAAGCACCCAAAAGGTCACAACCATACTATGGTTATTTTCTGTGATGAACACATATATTCAAAGAGGCATGAAATAAAAAGTATCAATTAAAGAAAAAAAGTCAGTAAGCATGTAATTCCCTTATAGTACGAAAATTTCTGTTATTTAAATATCTCCAAGCTACTTTGGGCTGTCTAGAGCACAGAAAAGACTTTTTTGTCATTTGTAGTTACTCAGCATTTTCTTCTTTCTTCTTAAACTGAAGATGTACTATATGTGCAGCTGAAGAAATCATCATGACAATGTAATTCCCCTGAATTCAAAATAAGCTGGTAGAGGCCCCCAGTGAACACTAAGTTTGAAACAGAAAATGTCAACTTGGAAATTACTGGAATAAGTATGTAATTCACAGAAACAAAGGAAAAAAATAAAGTGTTGTTGTTTGATTCCTTAGAAAGGAAAACCTAGCTAATAAAATACTTACAACATTTGAATGTGTTATTAACTGTTCTTGAACAAAACAATAATACCAAGTAATAATACCAAAGTTTATAATGCCCAACAAATCTTAAATTAAATCTTCTTTTATAGAAGTTATTAACGTTTCTTTACCTTTACCTCTAAATATAACTATTTAGATATACTAGCCTAGCATGTAGAACTACGAGACCATTAACAGAACTACATGAAAAAGCCAAAGCAATGCTGGATTACTGAATTTCTTTTTCTCTGTATAGTCCAGCTTTGAAATTCAACAGGTCATTAATACAAAAGGCATTTTCATTTAATAGTAACTTAATCAGTAAGACAGGTTCGTATTTGAGGAAAAATCTTGAGTACACATAGTCCATTATTTCTGTTAAAGTTTTACTTCAGCTATACAGACTTCTAAATAATGTAATACAATAAAACAAAAGTACTGAAAATCTTAGCTACAGATATTTTACATTAACATTACACTGCCAACTAAAGCCATATGTGTCAGGGAATATATATAGACATACATATTCACACAAACTTACTTAATTTTACATTATAGATAATATTAATATGCATTATAAAGTACTTTTATAATAAAAATCCATACTGGTATATAACTTACATTTGTAGTATGACTATATAATTATTAATATATAATCTAAATACTATATTAGCATCAAAAAATATTTTAATTACTACTTATTGGTTTTATATTAAAATTTATTGTTGTCAATAGTGTTAAGTTACCTTTTCGGAATTTCTCTCCTGAAGATTACAAATAGATGCATTTGTCAGAGACAATATGAAATTTTTGACAGATGCCACTTTCTTCCAGCTGACTTCCAAGCACAAACGCACTATCTCTGGAATTAAAGCTAAGTACAGATCACAACGATCTAGGTCACCAACCTAAAAATGAGGAAACAACAGTAATCTGAATCAGTAAGAGGAGGAAACTTAAATCAGAAAGAAGACTATTCTTAACAAGGATAGCAGAAGAAAAACAACAGCAGTCATTGTAATCAAAAAACCTTTAATTTGGGGGTTTGTTTGTTTGGGGGGGCTACTATATTTTAAATCTTTTCAACTTGTAGGTGCTTTTACTTTTAGGGCTCTGGAGTATGCCTTAGAAAAGACAGTGTGAAATTCTGAAAGAAATCTCCACTTCTTTTATTTGCTAAGTTCACTTCCCTGCCTGGGCCCAAAGGAATGGCCATGTAAAAACACCTGAGCTAGCCTGAGTATCAGGAGCAGTGTTAAAATCCAACTCAACTTTCAGATCACAGCACACAGCACTGCACCCTGTACATACACAATGGTGCATCTTGAACTTCTTCCCTAACCACATTTTATCTCATGGCTTTATCTTGCTTGTTTTATGGCTTTCTATTTCCCTTCTGTTTTCGCAACTTTCCTTCACGTACAGAAAACACCTCGATATAAAACCATGCATCAAGGAACTGCATAAAGAACTTTTTCTTCTTTAATTTTGAGATAAAATATACCTCCAAGTCTCCACTGACTTTTAGATGTCATTCTCCTTGTTCAACTCCAACTTTTGCTTTGACACTGGACCACTTTCACATCACCCTTCCATTGCACTCATTTTTGGGACTGTCCACTAAAGAAACATGTACCTCCTCTCTCTCTCTCTCTCTCTCTCTCTCAAAAGCACTGTTCTTTGATACATTCAAAACATTATTTTTAAAGAAGTCAAATTCCTCTTCTACCATTAAGTCATTTTGCTTTAAAAGTCACAAGTTTCTTTGGGATATAAACTTAAACACTGTCCACAGCAATAAGCAGTGAAAGATAGTTAACAAAGATGATAACCAGGCCGTGTACTGAAAGTTTCCAAACTCCTAACATCTTACGTCCACAGCTATACAAGTAGATACAATGCAGTATATAATACTCACGATTTCTTACTATATTATTTCTTTAGATTTAAGAAGAAATAAGAAATGCAGACTAGACAGTAAAGATTACTTGTCAAGACTTTTTTTTATTTTTACTGTGCCCACTCAAAAAAAGTTAACAGAAATATTCCTATGCAAATTGACTTTCTAGGTGCTTCAAGATTTGATATAAAAATTAGGAGCAATGGTAAATCAAATTAACAAGCAAAACTACACCAAAGTATGCCTCATAATCATTACTTACAGTTTTTAACTCATCTGTAGTAAGACGTCGGAGAACAAATTCAAGAATACTCTCCACAGGTGTCACGAGAGATTTCCAGATAAAAAACAATACCCCATCTGTGTGGTGAAAAAAAAAAAATGTATTAGCATATAGAAGTACAATTCCCTTAAGAATTTTATTATATCATGCAGATTTAATTATGTTACAGAGTCAAAGTTATACAGCAATAATATTAAAATACCTAAGAATACCTTAAAACAACTTTACACTCTTCAGCAGTGTAAGCCATAGGGTTGAAAGAATCAAACCAGATTACATCCTTTCCAGAGATTTATCATGTATTAATGAACCAAAAACCATGCAAGACCGGAAGACCAAATTATAGTTTTCCAACTTTTCACACATATTTTTGTTTATTCCCAACTCTCTGCACAAACATCTTATTAATGAACTGACTCTGTGTGGTGGTTTGAAACTCCCAAGAATCTAATTTTTAAGTTCAAGCCCCCCTCCCACAGTTTGCCCCTGTGAGATGGTTTAGTGATGGTATGGACTTGATACCTTTTTCACCTCCTGTGGAGAGTTTTCAGACAAAACACAACCATTCGTTACTGGGGGAAGGGGAAAATACTTACAAAGGTTTATTTACACCCACATATATATTTACATTAAATTAAATTTCTCCTTTTCTTCAATAAAAGTCCAAGAAGAGAAAAGTCTTTCTGTCATCACTCCTCAGGCCACAGTTCCCTCATTTCAGTTTTCTTGTGGCACTGGTTAGTGTCCTCCATTTTTTCCCAAGGCAGCAGATTTAAGTATGGCAGTCAGGATTTTTGTTCTTACTTTGTGGAAATTCCAACCCCGAGCCCGAGCCTTCAGGGGATTTCCTTGTAGATCTTCACTCCTCTTGGGTTAGAACATTGAAGGCAGCTTTCAGTTCAGTCTTACCAAAGCTCTTCTGCTCTGTCTCAGCTCGTCAGCATGATAGAAGTAGCAGCAGCAGAGGTCATGGCCACCTCCTCCGCATTCCGTCCTGGCTCAGCTCTCAGGACGACTCTGGGTTTTTTCAGCTCCTCTCTCCCTCTCTCTAGCTGCTGCCGCATTTTGGGACTCCCTAAGGGTTTGGAAGTCCACCCCTCTTCAGGAAGTCTCTGGGTTTTGGGAAAGTAATACAGTCTTACCCCAAACCAGCTCTGTTGAGTTTTCCTCTGTTTTGTTGCCAGCTCTCCCTCCTGCAGGAACATCTCTGCGTCTTTCAGCCAGCTTCATGTTATCTCATTGCTACTGGCTATCTTTTGGCTTTTAGCCATCGCTGTCTCTGTTCAGGACTGCTCAGCTGCTGCTTTCAGTGTCTTCTGCTGCTGCTGACAGTAAGGAAACTCTTCCAGCTCTTGATTACGGGACCCGGTCCAGCTTTGACATTATACCCCTAGCCTCAGCTGGGGGCCCTTGGCCCCCAGAGGGGCTCACCGGCCCCCTGCTTCCTCCTGGATCAGATCATGGCTACCTACCTTCTAAAACTATCTTCACCACCTTCTCTTCCGTTTCTGTGGGTATGTAATTTCTGTAGGGCGCACGTGGACTATTGATAGGTCCAGCATTATCAGTGGGGCAAACCATTACTACCTCAGAGAAAAGGTTTTTCAAACCACCACACTCTGTAATAAGGAACAAAAGCTTTCATATCAATTAATTTTATGTGAGAAAAATATGGGTTTCCATTCCTAATATTTATAGATTTGGGGGTTTTTGGTTTGGTTGTTTCTTTTTTTTGCTGCATAGAAATAATTAATCTTCAGGTACAGAATAATCTTATGAGATTTCAGTCAAGTAGCTTTCAGGCTTAACATTGCAAAATGTGATACTTTCTTTAAGAAAAGGCTAGGCTACAAAGAATACCACATGTGCATAGCATTTCACAAACAAAAAGACACAAGTTTATCACACAAGGGAGGCAGGTGACTGGTAAAACATATTTAACCACAAACACACTTCAATCTGTCCTTCCAGGGTACGGGCAAGCTGAAAGCCAAAGAAGTAACATCTCAGTATGAAAACAGATTTAAAATACTCTGCATGACCATTTTGTTCTAAAAATATCTGTCATTAGCTTCAATATTTGGGAGTTACCCAGAGGTGATAGATACTGGTTTTTTTTCTGGAGTTGACCCTGAGTAACACTTCATGTAGCAAAACTATTATGAAATGGAAGACCGTCAAAAAGTGAAAATATAAAGGGACATATGTCAAGAAGTTCCAAATCCATATTGTACTTACGTTCAATATTCTCTATCAAAATAGCTCATTGCATTTCTAATGCTTAAATTGTTTAGAACAAATAGTTTAATTATGTCAGACTATTACCAAGTTTCATCATAAATCTCAAATCACTAAAACATCTTCTGCAAATTAAATTCAGAAATTCTTCAGATAAAACCCCATTTGTTTTGAGTGTAACACTATCAAAAATAATAGTTAGCAAAAGCCTACTGTTAAAAATAGTGAAATCTAACAATAGTAAAGACAGCAAGATCTGTCAAAGAATGCTGATTTCAGCATGTGCTTCAGTCATGTCTGTCCCCATTAAAATATTCTTAAATAAAACACTTCCTGCTTGCTGTTACTTTTGGTTTACAAGCTTAAATTCCTTAATTATTCCCTACTATTTTATAATTTTCCATTTGATAAACAGGACTTTTCACCTCCCATTTAATCAACACTGAAACACAACTTCTGTATTTTACAGAATTAAACTTCCCACCCCTCACCACAGTCAATTCACAGCTGCAGAGAAAAAAGATTTATTACTTTTTCTCCTGTGCAGAAGGAAGAAGAACAAAATAATTGTAGAAAATAATATAAGAAAAGTAATCCTCGTTC
Organism: Lepidothrix coronata; assembly: GCF_001604755.1. Lineage (NCBI taxonomy): Eukaryota > Metazoa > Chordata > Aves > Passeriformes > Pipridae > Lepidothrix > Lepidothrix coronata. The sequence goes on from NW_016690241.1 coordinate 4,023,305, forward strand.
AACTTAAAATTACAAGTGCAATTCAGAAAGCCTCTTGAAAGACTGAGGATGGTACTGGAGTACCTGTAGGGACGTACAAAAGGATAGAAACACTACAGTGCTCAGCCTTCCCACACCTTTAGAACCTTGTTAGCGGAACTTAACATGCTATATCAGGTGTCAAAATTGCAAGGCAGGAACAATGTATTGCAGACACACAAGCAAGCACATAAAGAAATAAACAAGGAAATTAATTCTTCTTGATAGTAAAAATCTAATATGCGCTTGCATGTGTTTTGTAGGGTTTTGTTTCAGGTTTTTTCTAGCTTTGTGCTGTACACTGAATGCACAGTGGTAGCTGGGAAACGTCTTCCAGTTTAGTTTCATTTCAAGGAACTCACTTCAACAGTCAGAGACCATCTCCCAATAGGAACTTCAACAGCCTGCATAATTAATGCTCCATATTTCAAACAGCTAAAATTCAAGGGCAGCAGGGGGTTGAATGTATAAAGCACTTGTTAAAATGAGGGTAGGCATTTACTTCAGGGTTGCATTTCGACATCTATATGAAACCTGGATGTAGAAACTGAAATTGTTTTTGTTCCATGTGAGAGCCTAGATCTGTGGCTCCCCACTCCAAAATTACTCTCGTACTCCATGTTATAAGAACACTGAAAAAAATTAAAAAATAACCTGGGGAAACAGAAACCAAACACTAAGGTCCCTCTTGTCCCTGTTCAGCATCTAAATTCATGAAAATATTACGGCAATTTTTCATTTGCTTTCAGGAAAAACATACAGGTCTATTCTGGTTACAAACTGACCAAGTTCTCACAAAAGGAGTGCTAAGGACTCCATAGCTTTTGTTCAGACTGTCCTGAAAGGTCTACAAGTTAAAGTGCTTGATCTGAGGGAGGCCAAAACTCCCAGACTGACAGATCACCAGGCTTGTACTTAAGTGTGCACCTCTTAGCCTACCAGTCACCTCAGAAAACAGGATGTCCAGCACGATCACTTTATGCAGTTAGGGAAGACTCTGTTTGAATCACCTGTGGCAACTAAGCAGGTTAGGCCAGGTTTCCATAGTAACTTCTTTCTGAAGTGTCTAAATGATTTATGGAATTGACATGTTGGCAAAGAATAGGCCTATCAATATTTGCAATGGATAACAATTGCATTCCCAGAAGGTTTCCACGTTCTCAATTCCCAGTCCTTAAGATACCTGTAGGATTGGACCCACAGCTCAGTTTTATAACAGACATGCCAGAGTGTCAACTTTTACATTTACCACTTCTAGGCTAGTATTAATTTGACAATATAGCCATAAAACAGTAAATACTTTAGTTGTAATTAATACTATAAGTAATATAAGACACAGTATATGGAAGATATCACTAACCATCTTGCGCATTGGAACATTTTAACGAACGGGTCTGCAATAACTTCAAGAGAAGCTGTAGGCTTTTATCTGTTTTCAGAGTTGGTATGTAAGCATTACTGCCAAGTTTCATCAAGACATCCAGAAGAGGGTTCAAGAAAGCCTCTAGTTCAATCCATTCTATGTTGCTTTTTCCACTACACAAAAACAAAAATTAAAAAGAAAGTCTTCTTCTGAGTATCTGCCTTAAGTGCTGAAGTTACTTATGGAAATAAATAGGACACATTTCCAAGTCACTCAGGTATCTTTAGAAATGTTACTCAGTATGTTTGCAGCAACAGTTGGACAAGGTCTGAGGAATGATCAGGCTGACTGAAAGTCTGCAAAGAGAAGTGGACAGCTTCCCAACTTGATCAGGCTTCTACTGGATCCTTGAGGAGTGAGGGATTGAAAAAGAGAGAAATGTAAAATAAGGTATTTCATACTTACCTGTATTTATTCTTCATCTGCTCCACATCAGCAGCCAACAGAATCATGGTTGCAACAAGCTTAGCTTCAAACCAGTCAGGCATAAAGCAATTTTCTCCTGATTAAAGATAATTTAAGGTTTTCACAGTAACTAAAAAATACCTTCATATTGATTTCTAAAACTTCTGGTTTTGTAACTTACTTTAATAAATTAGTAGTACAAAACCAATTAATGTTAACAAGAGTGTTACTAATAAATTTTTGCATTCTTTAATCTAGACATAAACTAAACCAAACACAATTGTTTTTCCTCTATGCCTCAAAGAGAGGCACTAAACTCATTGGGCTTTATTCTGAAATCAGTTTTAGGAAATGTGTTATGCAGTAACATATATTATATAGTAGTTCCCAACTAACATTTCTATTGATTTTAAAAATACATTAGCATAATTCAAATTACATTTACCAAGAACATAATTCCACTACACTTCATCAGAAACATCAGCTGTGATTTTGACCAGCTAAAAGTTATATGAAGAACTGAAACTATTCCATCAAAAGGAAATTAGAAAAAAAAAACCAACTAACTTTCTTGGGCTGCAGGAAGCTTCTGAAGCTATTTATCATTAGCAAACTCTGACCTACTTTTTTTACTTCCTATATGTATATTATTTAAAAAATGTTCAATTTTGACTTTTGACATTCTAAAACCATATCAAGTTCACTATGACTGCAGTACTTAAGTAGCAAATAAGTGAATGCTACATAAAAGTCGAAGTATTAGAAAAAAAAAATCAATTTCCCATTCCTTTCAATGTATCTGAAAATAAACACTAAACTGAAGTTGTAATAATTTAAAACATGTCAGTGAACAAAGAGGTCCCTTTAGAATTTATCTGCACATTTATACATCCTACAAAGAACCTTCCTTGTTTATAATGTGTGGCAGCTCATCTGTTGCAAGCTGTCCAAATTCAAAAGAACATACTGCACAGGAAGGTGTGTAATGAGCCTCCAAGCTGCCAAACTATATGGCCTCTTTCTCCATAAAAACAGTCAGTGTTTTTACAAAGCTCTGCAGAAAAAAACAACAAAACCCTTATGTGTTCATATTTCCTTGTGCTTTCCTCCACCCCCACATTCCAGCATTTTCAGATACCACCAAAAATATAACACAATAAGTTTAATGGACAAGCATCAGTGCAGCATTAAAACTGAGTATTAAGACTTAACCTTCAATTAATACTGCAGGACTTCAATTTTTGAAGGAAAACTGGAATTAAAAAATAAGATTCAAACTTAGGAATCATGAATACCACAGACTGGGTAGTACTTGAACAGGTTCTGAGCTAATAACATTATAAACAAACAACTGTTCTAAAATCCGAGGGATTGTAATTTTTTGTTTAAATTATCTTAAAAATAGGGGGGTTTATTAATAAACATTTAACTTACCTTCAGATGCTGGTGTCTTAAAGTACTTTTCCACAAGACTGCGTACATATTGACATAATGATGATGTCTCTTGATGCTCAAAATCAGAAGTTACAGACTTTCTGAAGCATGTGTCATTCACGTGCAACCAACTGCAAAGCTACATTAAAACCAGTATGTTACTACTTAAACACATCTGCCAGCTGTGTACTGACACCGCTAACTTAACGGCGGCACACTGTTAAATATGAAATGTCACATCAACAAATCTACACTGTGAGAGGTGTTCAACAGAGCTACTTTGAGGCTTGGCAGGCTGCTCCCTTCTAACTCCACACAGAAAAAGGTTTTTCCAGACGGTAATTCAGAGCACACCTCAAAAAAAATCACTGGTACTAATATAAGAAAAAATACAACTCTTAAAAAATAAGCAAGATTGGTAAAAATTCCATTATCTCAGAAGGGCTTCTTCCAGTCAAGTGTTATCTAGTGAGACCTGCATTTTTTTTATTTTTTAATGCCAAAAATCAATGGAATAAGATGCAATGTACAGTATACATAACAAGAAGACACCATGCAAAAAATTTATCATTATAATTGCTGTACAACTAACCAAAACTTATGGCTACATAATCAGCTGCCTCCAGTAACTATATATAATTATTTCATCTTTGAATTCTTATTCACAGCATTTTACATCTTGCAAAGACATAAAACATATCCCATGAAAATTTACAATTTACAATCTCACTCTACATGGTATGCACGTTTTCCCCTCTGAGATTATCCTGTTATTTCTGCTGGGTTTGATGAACATAAAACCAGTTTCAGTTCTCACCTCTGTCCATAACAAAGTATCCCTCCTTAGGGACTCCTCTGGTCTAAGGGACAGAAGAAAGCTTGCAACTTCTGGGAGGGACACTTTCTCCTGAAGAAATTAATCAAAATACAATAGCTGTCAACATAATATACAACACATAACACCTACATAACAAAAAGTTTGCCTTTCACTGTCTAGTTTCAGAAAAAGAAATTTACTTCTTCATTTTCATGAGGAAGATTCATTTTTGCCTCTTTAGGACCAACTTATCTTTACCAAGGAAAAAACTTATTTTTCCCAAGTGTTAAAGTCTACCTGAAAATTAATAAATTACTAGAAGAATAGTGCTATTCACTGATGACACCTTTTAAGTGAATGTGCAGAAATGATTAAGAGCCATTGGTAAGTACTATTTCTGTATTTCTAAAAGGAAATTCAGACAGGTTTACAGCTGTAATACACAACATGGAAGACTGTCTATTCATTTAGAAAGCAAGTATGTTATAAAACAAATAAAGCATGAATACTTTGACTACTGAATAACAAAGACTGTGCTAGTTCAGCAGTGATGTAGTTTTATTATTCTGGTATTATGAATAATAATGGTAGTTTTATTATTATGGTATTATGAATACTTTTATCCTCTTATGTACTGCAGGAAAGTCTATTTAGTTTCTATCTCTTAAAACCTGAGTTTATACAGTAAATATAGAATAATATCTCATTATGATAACTACCACATGAAAACGCTACAATAAAAAAATCAACTAATAAACACTAATTAAAAAATACCTTTTATTAAAACCAAAGTTAACAGAGGCATATCGTACTCACATACCACAATTTAAATAATGAATAAAAAAAAATTGCAAGTCCAGCAAAATAAGTAATTCCATGTTGTATCTAGCAATCTTTTGAATACTGATTACCCCATAAAAAAAAGCATTACTACTGTATTTCTATTACATCAGGGAAAAAGAAAAAACAAAAACCAAACCAAAAAAACCCTCCAAACTGACCACATCTGTCAAATGCAGAGTTGTTTGAAGAAGATAGCACTGAGCAGCTCCACGCAACAAAATCTGATGTGTAATCATAGTACACTGGAGGACATTTCTGGAAACAGGAAAATACACACTGTATAAAACACACTCTTAAAAACGTAAACATTTTCATATATTTTCTAATTATTAACCATTCTCAATACACTGAATTGCATTGAACAACATATTCTACTAAGTATGACACAAACACTGCCTGATCAGACACCATACAATCCAGCACCAAGGCTACTGCTACAGGTACTTTCAAACACCTATATTAAAACTTGGATGAGCATACACCTGACAAAACAAAAAGGGAGGGAGGAGGGAACAAAATCAAAGCTAAAGGAACAATTCCCACAATGACATCAGTTCAAACTGATAATTTAATATTTGCATTTCTATCTGTAACAAATATAGAAATAAAATACGTTTGCCATCAAATTTTCACTCGAGTAGAAAACTGAAAAAAACCTCCAATGATCTTTTATTAGCAGAGGTGTGTCTGAATTTTTATTTCCTTTTCTTTTTCTAAACTGCTTCTATGCAATATTCCTTCAACCATGAGTAAGATTTTATTTAAAATCTCAAATTTGATTAAACTGGAATGACAACTGATTTTTAGTGGCTCTAGTAAGTGAAAGCAGACACTTAGGAAATATCAATGTGATTAAGATCAATACTGAGGCCAAGAACTTTTATCTAGCCTTTTATTTACAAATCTTTCAGTTTCCCGCAGCCTCAACTTCTATTAAACAAGGTTGCAACGTAATTAGAATAAAAAGAAGTGTGATATATATCAATCAGGAAGCATGGAAGACCAGGGAAAAATTATGCTAAAAAAGAAGAAACTACAAAGATCTAAAATGCAAAACACTCATTTTTTTAAATCACACAGAGATATAAATACATTACTTTTTGAACTGCTTTCCTCTGCAAACTAGACATAAAGGAGAACCTTCCACTCCCATGCACAACCATCCTTTCAGAAGTAACAAACATGAATTAAATCCTGGCTCTCCAGATTGTCAGCGCATTTCTTTGGAAGGAGTCTGTAAGAACACAACACAGTGTATATTTTACCTTAAAGCATGAAGTCCTTCAACGCCAAGTACTTTACATGCAGGGATAGATGCCAGAGCCATAGAAAGAAACAAAATGGGAACAGCACACCAATGCCTACTTGTCATCTTCTGAATAAATTTTAACAGGAAGCTACCTTAAAATAAAAGTAAACAAACAATCCAAAGTGATTTCTTGTTCTCCAATGCATTTCAATAACATGGACCCCAGCAGAAGATTTATGATAATTTCTGACAATTAAATGAAAGACAACAAAATTACATTCCAAAGAAGTCTGTCATTAAGGTAATACGATAAGGAGAGAACCAGAACGATACCTAATATTGGCTTTGGTAATCTGCATTAACCACCATATTCAGGAATGGAATTTTAACTCTGATTGTTCTGAGTACTGAACAATGCCTTTTTTAAGCTGCTACTCAGTTTGTGTGATGGCAGACCATAGTACACAGTGATTCAACCTGTTTAATGGATGCTGGCATGGCCAGAGCAAGCCTCGATAAGCATCTGCAGTCAGTGGAAGCAGGCCACCCAGTCTCAGGATTGCTAATCACAGACCTTCCATTTTGTGATAAAATACATGTCTTGGGACTGGGCAGAGAAACAGGGCATCTACTGCATTACAAATATATGTTTCCTACCAGAATATGTACCTGTAGATACAGGGTGCTGAACAGAGCTGGTTCTATCCTTATTTAATCCAATAAGACCAGATATTAAATTCTGGTCTGTCAAAGGATGCTCCTTCTTTTCAGCCTACACTAAAACTAAAGTTTGGAACAATCTCAGAACTCTTCCTCCATCCAACCTCACAACAAAAGAATCCCTATTCAGCTTCTGTTTCAGCACTTGGACTGGCTCTTTTGAATGCCTCACTACCCAGGTCATGACTAAAAAAGTCTGGCAGATAAAGAAAAAAGAATCTGCAAATACTGTTCACCTTCAGAACTTTGAAGCCTGTTTTGCTTTTTTTTTTTTTTTCATTAAAAAAATGTAAGTCTGCTTCAGTTTCCCCCTAAAACAATTTCATAACTTAATACTGCAGCATCCCTTAAAGCCTCTGAAGACCTTTCTTTCCTCTGGAAAATCCACTGCCAGGAAAACTACTCCTTTTTTCTCTCAAGTAAATGTTTACATGAGATACAGAAAATGGGTCCATAGTTTTTATTTAGTTTCTTTACATAAAAAAAAGATAAAGGTGAAACTGAAACATACCTTTTTCTTCTTCTGGAAGAAGCATGAAATAAGTAGCCAAAAACTTCTGTAGCTTCATTCCCAAAGGAGGACAGGCTCCTATTAACTGGCTCGGTGTCCTGCTGGGTTTTAAAACATCAAATATACAACTGACATATGACAGCATATACCAGCTTTAATATTAGATTTAAGAGATTTAATCTAAAATCTAAAATTTAGAATGTTTACGATTGTCCCTAAACAAAAGCAAAGTGTTATTCAGTAGTTAATTGCAGAATCTGCTAAACAGGCCATAGACATGGGAGTGCAACTCCTCAAATTCTTCTCTGCTCCTTATATATTTACAACAAGAGAGGTCAATGTCATCTGCCAACCACAAATAGTGTCCTGTAAAAACCCACTTCCAGCAGTTATGAATTGGCAGTAATCAGAGTAGTCCTCCTTTCTGTGTGGCAAGAAAACGAGAACGTAAAAAAAATACACCACTAAGTTAATAATTTATCCTCTCTCACTTCATTTCCAAATTAATATTTCAAAACAAGCTGCAAAATAGGACCTTGAGGCATCCTATGTTGCTATTACTAGGATTAAATTGAACCTACTTTATCTTACTCATAGCTACCCACCTTTCCTGAAAAACTCTTTACCTGTTTAGCAGCACCTTTTTTTTGTGTTTTCCTTTAGCTAAGATTTTACCCGCATACTAAAACCAGTATTATTAGAACACATGTCCAGCAATCAAGAAATTAAATAAACAAACAAACAAATAAATAAATAAACCACTGATTTACCTGCTGTAGAGGGAACTTTCTGAGAGGGCATCCATTAATGGTCCAATAACAAACTGATAAAAGAAAATAAGAACAATGGCTAAATGTACATTTGAAAGGCACTGTTACATAGAGGCTAACTAAACTTATTTCACTAGACTTTAGAAGAACAGAGTCAGAAATTAGAGAACACTCTTGCCAGTAGTAAATAGTAGGAGCAAAAAGAGGAGGTAACTAAAGAGAAGGGGGACCAGGAGAGTAAACAAGCAAAGCGATTTTTCCAGCAGATACATTTCAGAGAGTATTGTGAAAGGTGTAGGCAAATAAGGAATCCTTTTGGGAAATGGACAAAGATATTTAAATATTAAATAAAAGAATGACTAGGATGGAACATAGATGCAATGATTTAGGATGTATATTAAGGTTGACTTCATTTCAAGTTACTCATTAAGAGGCTGACTTAATTTGACACTTTACCTAACAAAATAGCACAGAGACCTGCGGCACCAGCTGGTCACGCAGAGACTCTGCAGAACCCAATAGACAATGAGAAGACCCCAGACCAAAAACAACTGCTGGACCAAGAGGCACGTGCAAGGCACACGAAGAGCGGGTGCACAGACTGTAAGGGTACAAAATCCCAAGGACTCTTCTGTTCAGGCTCCTTCTACGGAGGCATCAACAGGAGCTCTTATCATGTCATGTACCACGATTAAATTACTTAAAGGAACCAGTCATCTGGGGCTCTGCTATAGGAAACCCAGGGTAGAGTTGGTAAGGAAAACCTGTCTGAGTGAAGTGAGTGTGGGGAGTCAAGCAGGGACCCATTGGCTCACTGGAGCCACCCATTGTGAGAAGGCTTCACTCACAGCACTTGAAGTCTCAGGGGGTGTGAGTGTGACTCCCAGAGTGACATCCGAATGGTCAGACAGGAACACTTCCTTAACACGGGGAGCTCTGAAAATCTGAAGCATCTATCACTCCTATGACCATTTCAGTTCTGGCAACAAATCTCAATTAAAATGGGAGCCAACTTTAGTTAGAGAGCATTAGTTTGAAATGTGGGAATGAATGACTGCACTCAAAAACATATTCTCTCTAGCCTGGCCATTTTTCAAGTAATTACATATTTGACACTACTTACAAATATTGCTATCAGTCGCACAGCTAAATAAATTACTTTTACAGAATGTGTCTGGTTCCAACACTACTAAAGCAATTAGTGTTAAGATATATTACAAATTAAAACATTTGTTTATTCAGGCAAGTAACAGTAACACCCTTACCTCCAAAAAACCAAGAGAATTTGGAAGATGCTTTGTTTCATAAAGCTCCAGAAAATGAAGAATGCCTTCCTTTGTCAATGTTTTATTCTCACTCTCAAACATTCGTTTATAAATGCACATATGCCACGATGGGTGAAACAGCCAACAACCTGTTACAAAAGGAAATTCTTCTAAACTGACACAGAAATGACAGTGACACATTAACACACTAACACACAACATACTGACATTTCAGTCAACATTATAGTCTACTCACTAGATAAGTCAAAAAGATGACTATAGCTATTAATTTATAAAAACACCCTGCTTAATCTAATACAAAAAAAATTAACACATTTTTTTCAAACTTACCCCCTACATTATATTAGTTACAAATTAAAATTACTATAAAGGGCAAAAGCCACATCCTTTTTCCTGCAACTCCACTTATACCAATATATTTACCTGCAATACTTTCACATTAATAGTCTTCCCACTTTACAAATCTCTAACATCTTGCACTGCCTAATTACGTGTGCTCTGTTTTGCCCTAGACATGCTGCCTCAACACTCATTTTCTTTATTCTCTCTCCATTTCTAACGAGTTAGGTTTTTTTTTTTCCCTTTTACAGAGTTGTGCAGGTGACTTGGCTACTAAGACCCACTTCAATATTCTCTGGTTTTATTTTCGCATTAGCTTAAGTAAAGCAAAACACAGTGGAAAATGATCATTTATTTGGGTCTGCTGACAGAAAAATAGTATTACAATATAACATAATAAGCAATAAGCATATATTAGGATTTCTTCTCAGAAAAGGGTGGCCACTGCCTATGCATATTTACCAAGCATACAGCAGACCAACAAAAACTGGAACAGCCACTCAGAAAACACCTAAAATAAGAAAAAAAAAACAGCAAAAAGCTGCTACTAAAACAGCAGAAGAAAACAGAAAAGTGTAACTTAACTGCCCAATATTTAAAGATGTACCAGAAAAAGTTACATCTTACCTTTGTCCTGTGATATGGCATGCTCATATAAACTGTTTAGTTTTGGTAATACTGGCTTTATAACATGGATCTGAAAAGCAAATTACAGGTAATGTAAATAGTTTACATCTCAGACCTAGGAACTGTCAGTTACTCTTGAGCTAGAATTTACTATCAATACAATTAATATAGTAATTGACAACAGAAGTGCATTTAAATAAACCTGCAATGCCTGTGGTATGTAACAGTTGCAGTTTAGCACTAAAGAAAATCCAGGTATTACTTTCTTAGCTCAATCCACTACTTTAACCAGATTTATTCCACAGTTAGAGTTCTGAATTTATTCCCAATGAATGACACGTGCTGTGTTTGAAGTATTTAAAAGCTGAAACAAAAATATCACTGTTAATGCTTACTTAAGACACCCTCAATCACCAAAACTGGAAATACTTTGCCCAATAAAGACACTTACAGTACATATGCCAGAAATTAGTGAGTACGTCTAAGACAGGCGCAGATTCTACAGCGCTCCTACCTGGTTTCCTTCCAAAGTTTCCATTATCAAAATGTAAGTTTCCCAAAACTGCAGGAGTTGCTCATTCTTCTCAGCAGACCACCAAAACAGACTCGACTCTGACACAAAAAGAGGAGGACATAGGTTCCTCCTCGGCCCGCAGCCCGGGCCGTGCTCCCCTCCCGCTGCCCGCCGGCCGTACCGTGTCCGCCGTCCGGGGGGCAGCGCAGCTCGGCGCGCTGGCCGCCGCTCAGGTCCAGCGCTCGCTTCAGCAGGTAGCGGGCCCGCTTGCGGCACAGCCCGTCCCGCTCCGTCAGGCCCTCCTGCACCACCCGCCAGAACCGCGGGCACAGCCGCGCGTCCAGCCCCGGCTCCGGCCCGGGCGGGCCCCTCGGCAGCAGCGCGTCCGCCAAGGCGCTCAGCGCCAGCAGCGCCCTCCCGGCCCGCGGCGTCCCGCCCGCGCCCAGCAGCCCCTCCCAGACGTGCGGAAGCGCCGCGCCGTTCCCGCCCAGCGCCGGCAGCAGCCGCCCGGCCACCAGCGCCGCCGCCGCCTCGCCCTCGCCCTCCTCCCGCACCAGCGCCAGCGCCGCGGCCACGCACCGCGCCACCAGCGCCGGCTCCTCCAGCCGCGGCGCCGCCGCCACCAGAGCCTCCACCGCCGCCTCCTCCGCGCCCGCACCGCCGCCCGCCGCCAGCTCCGCCAGCGCGTCGCGGGCGAGCCTTGCCGCCAGCGGCGCCCCGCACAGCTGCACGCAGTGCCGCAGCGCGCCCCGCGCCGCCCGCGCCGCCCGCAGCCGCTCTCCGCACCCCGCCGCCCCGTCCCCGCCGCGCAGCAGCGGCCGGCACCGCTCCAGCGCCACCTCCCAGGCCGCCCGCCGCAGCGCCTCCGCCTCGCCCGGCGGCGGCGGCCCGCCCGCGGCCAGGCGCTGCAGCAGCAGGCGCAGCGCCTCCGCCCGCTCGGCGGAGAGCGGCGCGCACACCGCCCGCAGCAGCGCGGCGCGGTCCCCGCAGCGGGACAGCAACGTGTCTGCCAGCACCACCTCCATCGTGCGGGGGGAGCCGGGGGAGGAGCGGCGCCTCCGCGGCTGCGCAGGCGGGGGCGGGCGGGGCCCCCGAGGAGCGGCGTGCGACGAAAAAACAGTATGGTTAAACCATGGTTTGGCGGTATGTTTGCGTTTAAAATATTCTTCATCTTCAGGTCATAACATTTTTTAAAGCCAGTTTTCACTTAAACAAACAAACAAACAAACCAGAACCCACAAAACATCAAGCCTTTCGAGAGGACCTAAGGGGGGGACACCAAGCTGAACACGAGCCAGCAATGTGCCATTGAGGCAGAGAAGGCAAATGGTATCCCGGCCAGCAGGTGGAAGCCCGGAGTTTTTCCCCTCTATTCAGCACTAGTAAGGACACCCCTCTAGTGCTGAGTCAAGTTCTGGACTCCTCAAATGCAAGGGGTACACTGACATAGTGGAAAGGGTCCAAACTTAAAGCACAAACGGTAATGCAGGAGTCTCTCTCTGAACATCAGAAAACATTTTTTCTGTGAGGTGATCCAGCACGGGCACAGGTTGCCCAGAGGAGTTTCCCTCCTTGGAAGATACTCAAAACCCATCTTGGACATGGTCCTGTACAACTGTCACTAGATGACCCTGCTTGAGCAGGAGGGCTGGACCACACGACCTCAGAGGTCCCTTCCAATCTGTTCTGTGATTCTGTGCTGCTGTGAAAAGTGAGATGGGCACCACCTGTTCAGCCCTGTTGTGCCAGCGGCCAAGGGACTGGTTGCAGGGGAAGTCACATCAGCTGCGTGGCTCCCGCACTAGCACTGGGGGGAAAGCGACTGGAGGGCTCTAGCCCTTGGGGTTTTGTGGTGCCGTGCTCCCCCATGACACTGTACCCACCTGCATGAATGTTCCTGGTCATGGTGACTGCCAGACACAGCCTGGACCCTTGTGTGCTCTCATGGGCTCAGCATGAGGGGGCCTAATGGAGACATCTCAGGTGTGGACCCCTGGCTTGAGGGGGTGAAGTTCCTTCGTTATATGCCATAGAAACTCTCTTTACTCTTCATGCACATTACAATGCAAGACCAGGCAGGAGTAATACACAAAATACCCAGTTTTCCCACCTATCACGGTTGTTCTAACCATTTATGACAAAAGAAGTTGTTGAAACCAGTCTGTGTTCTCATCACAGCATACCACAAGTCTGCCTGAATGCCTTGTGTCTTCCTCAGAAGGTCAGAGGCATTCCTGGACACTGACTGTGCCGTCGGCTTGTTAGGAGGGTCTAGGCCACCAGCACTGAGGCCAGAGAACAGCTCCCATGCAGTTCAGTGTACTGGTGCAGCCAAAACCTAATTAAGAAAATCAAACCAATTTCTGGTAAGTGTAAATTCACTATGTAAAATTACAATTCCTGTTAAAAAAAATTTAGAGATCGACACCTCAAAAAATGGTGGCAAACTACTCTCCTAGAAGATGTAGTTATAGGAAAAGGCAAACCTGGAACCTTCTGTTCCTGTGAAAGCAATGAACAGCAAATTTCCTGCACAGCAGCACAGATACAACATGGTTTCTAGTGGGCATGTGCATTACCTTGGCCAAGCCATAGTTGCTTAGAGTCTAATGAAGAAAAAACTGCAAGTTTTCTGAGTGAGCTTCCACTTGATCACTCCTCTTTCACATGAATAGTCTCTCCTTTTCCTGGCTATGCATTTTAGAAATTTTAGAAATTTGTTTTGTTTGAGATTCTACTGCTTGCAAAATGGCTGAAGCGTCTTATTAGAAGTGAACCTACAGAGTGATGGCATATTTCCAGAATATGCAATCTATTCTGGAAAAAGACAGTAGAAATTAATTATTTTAAACCCAGTAGCTAACCCAGTTTCCACATGCCTTACCACTTTGCATGTGTTCTGTTACATATCAACTAAAGAATATAGGAGAAGCTCAAGAAAACAGTCCAAATGATACATTTTACTCAAATTTAAAGTAAAACTAAGTACTTTGTTTCACACACAGAAACATGTTTCATAGGAGAAAATATTACAATGTATCTTAGTAAACAGGATGCTTACAGTTTAAATCTCTTCCATACCATAATATATGTTTGTTTACTTTTCTATTTGCTCTGATGTCTTTAGTAATTTTTCCATTTCCTACTTATAGCATGCAGTCTGATGAATTGTGAGTGTTTCTTTTATCAGGCTTGAAAAGGTGCTGAGCACTTTTTATTTCAATCTTACTCTTCCCTTCCAGGCATTTGTAAGACTTAAACAAATGAAGCGTTAAAGGTCTGCACAACAACTAGTAATCAAAACGGAATAAAATATACTAGGTGCTGTGCTACTTCTCCATTCCTGTCTGAATTCTGCTTTGCCTTTATTTTTATCACAGTGGGGTGCCAAATCTAACACCTTATTACATCAAGTTAAACAACAGCATTTAAATTTGAACTATTCCACTGCAGATCATATTGTCAAACAAAAAAGGAAATCAGGCTTGGGGAGTTTCTGAATCGAACATTACGACAACAAAATAAAACAAAATAAATAAACAACAACAACAACTAAACCAGAAAGGTGGATATGGACTTAAGAGAGAGAAAATGAGCAAGAAGCAGCATTTTGTAATTTTCAGATGGCAAGAGTCACACCACTCACACCCTCATACCATACTTGTTGTGTCTTCATGCTATGACCCTAAATATGTGCATTCCAGCTCTACAATTCCAACACATACCCCTGCCCCACCAAAGACTGTGTCCTGTTCTTTTTTCTATGCTTTCCAAGTTTATCCCAAGCCCTTCCTGCCTTCTTTCCAAGCCAACCCTTTTCACAGTCCTATTTATAAGGTATCCTGTATTCCCTGACCTGTCCAGGTCCCTTCCAACCTTAGGGGTTTTTTGTGGGTTTTTTGTTTGTTTGTTTGTTTGTTTTTGGTAGTTTTGGTTGGTTGGTTGGTTTTTGTTTTTTGTTTGTTCTTTTCTTTTGGTTTGGTTTGGGTTTTTTTTAGAGAGGACAGCCTGTAGCTGCTTGCTTTATTTCTGCCAGACAAGATATTCTCCCTCAATCAGAGCAATCTATTTTAATAATGTAAGACTAAGAGGAATTACCTGAAGGATCAAAAGCATCCACCATAATTGCAGACAGCCCTGAAATAAATGGCCAGTATGAACATGTCCTCTTCACAGGCCACTACTATCTACAGGCCACAATATACTTCTCAACTCCTTGTAACAGATGTAGGGCTTACTGCAGACTCCTTTCCCTTTACCAGGGTCTTTCAGTGCCATTTAATACTGTTAATGAGCCTATGGGAGAACAAAGATGAGAAGCATGTTATTGTTGATTCTTATCTGAACTTTGTAGCGGCATCTTTGCTGACGGTTTGAGTTTCCAGCAAATGTATACTTTTTCTTGTGTAAATGCTTTCCCTTGTGATCATACGAACAGGCAATTCTATACCAGGAACAATTTGTGGATGATCATTCCAGTGGTTGGTTGTCTTAGAAAAGGATCATGGACAAAAGTGCAATATAAACTACAGAATCTTGGAAATCCCCACTTACCATTTTGGAAGGATGTGTTATACTCTTGCCATAAAGACACTGCTAAGGTACTGAGGCAGCACCTTAGATTATTAGAACCCAGGCCAAGTATATGTCTTTAAAAAGTTTAGTTTTGATGATGGTTTTAGATCACACAAAATACCTTTTGTCTCATGAAAGTCCCATACTACCACCTGCACATTTACAGGTAATTCTGCACAATTCATAAGAAGGAGGGCTCAGCTGACCCTGCAGTGTGACTTTCTTTCCTTGCTAGATTGTGTTTGTATAGTGTAAGGTCTCTAGATGGACTGGATATGTAACACAGCCTTTTCTCTTCTCTCCCACTGCATGCAGGAGAAGAAAATGGGAGATTTCTGAAAGAGTTATGCAGAAAATTGGCCACCACATCCCTATCCCACAACAAAGAAGTGAAAAGCACAGATGTGCTCCATACAATAAACCTTACCTGTTAGTTAGGTATATTCACATACTCTTCTAGATTTCCTCAGTGCTGCTGTGCAAAAAAACAGTAATGCACATAGCTGGTACACGAATCTCACTCCAAAACAGCACTTGTGCTGAGCAGCATAGATGGGAAAAGAGACCAGATATTATGGCAAAGGTTCATACCCAAGTACAGACATATATATATCTTATAGATTTAGGTGAAGCTTGACAAGGTGGGTGGAAGTAGAAGGATTAAAAAGGGACTGTTACTGAGAAACTTCTCCTCTCTGCCAGGGGATAAGGAAAAAGGGAGCTACAAGAGGTGAGAAAGGTAAAGAGGAAAGTCACCTCATTTTTGTCAGTTTGCCTTAAAGTCCTTGAACCCCCTTGCTAAGAGAGATAGAGGCAGAATTGTTCTAACTGAAAGAGGAAATTGTTGATATGCAGCCAGGAAAGCTAGTCACGACATTTCCACTAGGCGGTTGTGCTGTTATCTCCTGACCCTCTAGTACTTGTTTCATTTGCCTTCCTACCCCCATCCCCAAAAACATTTCTTCTGGCTCTTTCATGTCACAGTGCAAGTATGTCTTACTCTTTACCACTTTAAAATGAGATTCAGCTTGTCCGTCCAGCTAGTCTCTCCCTCCTCCCTTTAATTTCTGAACTTATTACCCACATACAGTGAGCATGTCCTCTCCAGCATCCCAGTCTGATTTGTATATCCCAATCTGATTATACTGTCTACTGTTATTACAGTATGTCAGCTATCACTGCTCACAAGCTACCTGTTAAGTAACTAGCTCCACATTTGTCTCCCCAAACACCATTGTGAAAGATGAACAAACCCTGTATCTTGCAAATTCTATCTGCAGAATTTCCCCCAAACAGGCACATTCCTATTTATCCACAAACTTAAAATTATTGTCTGGCCTGTCAGCGTACCACATCCATATCCCCTGCCCTGGCTTAACAAAAGCAATTTTACCCTAATTAGATCTTGCTGCTGTGAAGATCTGTTTATTAGCCTGCTATTTTGACCTTGCCACCTCTCCCTTTATGTCCTTCTGCTGGCTCCCTCTTCTGTAATACATCAAACACATGCTGTTGCTTTCCCTTTTCCCTTTCCAGACCCATTAGTTCATTCTTCCTCATCCTCTTATCTAATAACCAAGACATTGACTTTCACACTGATCTACCCTGTGACCTACCTGTCAGTCTTAATTGTCCATATATTAGTCTTTCAAGTAAGACAGTGTTTTTCTCATACTAACTCCCACCTCATTTTTCTCTGTTATAAGCCAAACAACCCTTTGTTGTCACAATGACACGAATTTTAGGCCACACATGGTCTATGCCCCTCTGTGGTCTATGGCCTTTTATGTGTACTGATAAGCTGATTCCCTGTCTGTGTGTATCTTGTCATTTATTTGGGCTGGGTATTTTTCCTGGTGACAGTCAGTACAATACTATCAGTAAAGAGTAAGGATAACACTAATTTCGATAAATAAATAAACAAAACCAGAAACCAGCAATGTGTCAAGCCACAGGGAAGGAAAGCAAAAGTAGCCTAAGTTTTGTAACTGAACATCTATGAGGAGGAGAATAAAAGGTGTCCCACAGAGATAAGTGCTATGAGAACTGTTTGTAACCTTTCATACTTCCCCACATACAATCAGAACTGTTCAGACATTGAAACTCATGAAGAGTTAGTTCAGCTCTGGCTGTAGCTACAGATTTTTCCATCAGACCCATGTCTGAAGGACTCAGACACAAGAGTGAAGCCTTGACAGTCTCTGCAGAACAGAAGATGGTGCTGTTGTCACTGACATTCAAGTTTTGTGCCTTTCAAGTTTTTTTTCTGGTGAAAAGAAAGCAAGTGATAGAGAAGAAAAAGAGAGGAGAGAAAGTAAAAGGAAAGGTACAGGAAGAAAGGTAACTGCCATTTCCTGGACTTTTTTTCACTGGAGAAATTTAGAAACTCAAAGAGAAGAATGATAAATGCACAGAAAACCCAAAGGACTATCTAAAAGAGAGATTAGATCTGGAATTTTCAAGAGATGTAGTACAGAGGGAGGTGTAAAAGTAATTTGGAGAAGCAGAGAGGGCAGCACAGACCGTATGCAGGATACACTCTTCCTCATTTCCCTGAAGATGCTGTAACTGAGGCTTAGGAAAGTGTTGAATACCGTCAGTTCCCCAGTGACTCCAAAAGGAGTTACTATTGACCATCATCACCTGGGAAGGTCAGGTAAGTGTGTATCAAGCCAGATATTTGAAAACAGAGACATAAAAAAACAGTGGGAATTTTAAAAAAATATCTTTAAATAATTGAGAGGAGAAGGAGAAAGAGCAGAATCAGGCAGGCAGCGAAGAGCCCTGACTGCAACATGGGCCTTCTTGCACTGAATCATGGACTGCATGCTTTCAGCATTATCAGGGCTGTGCTACATGGCTTCCTTTCTTTATCTGCATGGGAAAAAAGAGCACAGGAAAGAAACAGTAAGGTATCTCTTGGACACTACTGTTAGTATTGTGCTGTGAAATTAGTCACACCTGTGTAAGAGATTCCAGCCTGAAATTCTTCTTTGAGCTACATTCATCAAAACTACTCCAATATTCTTGGGCTTTTTAGGATGTTTGCTTTAAAAATAAAGCTGGAATTCTACTGTTGTAATACTGTAAACATCCTGTGTTCAGAAGCAGCATTTAAAGGCAGCTGATGAAAAGCAGTTGGGTCCAATTAAACATTCCTAATGATGGGAAGTTGCAGATCTGTTATGTGGTTTTTCACTGTGAGCTACAAAGGGGAAGTTAAGCTGGTAAATCTCTAGTTAGACTGAGTGCAGTGGAATGGTCAGGAAAAGATGAATTAGTAAAAAGAATTAGATATAATCCTTTGCCATCTGTCTTTATTTTGTTAACCTACTTGACAGGACACTACTGAAATCTGCGGTCATTTTTTCATCTGCTTCATATAGCTGAATAGCATTTGCTGTACAAACTGGAATTAAAATTCTTTCCAGTAACAGCTGGCTTCTCCATTTATTGACCCTGCTTGCTTTCATTTAAAAAAAAAATCAGGATTTTCCCTTCAGCTGTAGGCTGCATTATTCATTTTTGACCTCTCCCCCTTGCTCAGACTCAGAGCTAGGTGTTAAAGATTAAATAGATTTTACCACTGGTTCTACAGGGAAGCAAACGATTGTTGAAATGTATATAATACATACTTCTCCAGCTTTCAGCCTGAAAAGCATATGTAGATCTGGAAGAAATGTGACAAACGAGAGAATGTCCATATGGTATCACAGTTTCTCCATAACAGCTTTTGTCTATAGGTCTTCATCTAGCAAATCATGTAAACACGAGCTTATCTCTAAGCCCATGCCTGAGTATTTTGCTGCCTCTGGAGTTTAATGTACAGGGGAATCTAGTGATAATGAACCAGATAAGAGGATCTACTATAGTGGGGAAAATATACTGTAGCTTCTGTGTGAAAATTTACCAGCTTTGTGAGCTTTTAGTCTTTTTAAAGCCCTGGTGTTATTATTGGGAGTAATAATACAGAAAGGTAGATTAAAAAAATAAAAAATGTAACCAAAGCAAACCACAAGGACCAGTCTGGTTCTCACTTACTTCCTTGGGAATATAGAAAAAATGCCACTTTTTGCAGGGGGAAGGGAGGGAGGAAAGAAGAAGGGAAGAGAAAGTGGAAGCAGGGAGGAAGCTTTCACTTTATTTCCAACTCCTCGATATTTTTCTTTGCAAATGTGAAGGTTTGCAAGTCAATGTCTTCTCAGAATGCACGTTATGAGGAACTTTGTAGCTCCTTGGCTTCAGAAAATACAGCATTGGTCAGTAGCTCTTCAGACCTGAGCTAAAGTTAATCTGTCCCTTCTGGAAGCATAGAGACAGCCTGCTAGGTACAAAAAAGACCTTTGGTTTTTAGATCGGTGGAAGAATTGGACAGCCACTGGTTGAGACCAGTGTTATTTCCTCAGTGGGAAGTCAGGTTGTGAAAGGCCCACACCACTGCTGCCTTCCATCTCTCACAGTCTTTTACATCAATGGGAAGCAAGCAAAAACAGGTTTAAAATATTCTCCTTCGTCTTCCATAGTACTTTAGGTTACGCTGGTTTAGCTAACCCCACAAGGAAAAAAGTAGGAATCAATTGTGTTAAGATGAAATTTCTACATTTTGACTTGTGCATTTGACTTCAAAGAACTACTTCCAAGTTTATTTTGAATTTCCCATACTAAAAATAAGGACACAGAACAAATCAGTTCAGTTTAGCTGAGAACAGCAGCTTTGGAAGCATTAGGCAAGAAGAAGCCCTAGTGTTTTCAAAACAGCTCCTGATGCTGTTGTCTTTAATGGGGATGGCTAATCCTTCCTGTTTTCTCATATTCCCAATGATTGTCTCTAAGTGGAAGCCTGCCAGTTATTCTGCAAAACTCCTGACTCATTCCGACATCATTTAGAGCCTTCTTAATTGATTGCAGAATATCTTCAAAGTCAGAGGAGGGCCCTTGTTTGATGCTGTGAAAGGTTTGCCAAGAGGTTACAATCTTTTCAGTTTCTGTAGTGTGTTTTAAAGATAGTGGGATCAAAGGAAAAACCTCTAGATCAGCTAATTTTCAGAAATACCTCACTTTTACAATTTCATTATTAAGATATTGGGTATTACTTAAAGTATTTTTCAATTATTAATTAATTAATTGAGTTTGGTCTTGCAGGTTTACTTTGGGTTCTCTTCCTGCTCCCACACAGGAATAGTAAAAAGGAGACATTTGTCATATTGTCTTAGCATTTCTTTTTTGCTTCACCCCTTAAATCTCAATCTCATAAAAAATTATAATAGTAGTCTTTTACACATTTGTGAGGTCTTTTGTTAAGGTTCATTCAAAGCATTTTATAGAAAATAATATATGAAACTTCAAAGCACATTGCTGAGGTATTTATTACCACATTTTTACACTCAGGAAAATGTGCCACCATAATCATACAACTTGAAGACCACAATAACTAGTCATCAAGTCCTGGGCAATAGAAACACTTTAATGGAACCCAGCATTCAGAAGCTGAATCATTTTCTGAAAGTGTGGCTCTCCTCTAGTAGCTGCCCAAAAATGGAGGCATTCAAAATAACTCTCCATCTTTGAGAATCTTGAAATTAAGATGGTTTCTTTGACCTCTGCCTCCTGTCACTGCATCTAATTAGTTCTTTTTTTTTTTTTAAATCGTATTGCATAATTCTTGAAAATTTCTACTGTAGAGCCATAACACTATATTGCAAAAAATGTGCTTTCTTCAGAAAAAAAGAGATCTAATTTTCAAGAAGCATTTGATCTTAGCCTAGATACCTTCTGGTTTTCATTGAAATTACTGTATCTATGAATGCTGAGCAAAGATGTTTCTTTGGAGATTTTGCAATCTTTTTCATGGGAAACTGGTTTTATAACACATACTCATAATGGAGTTACATTTTTAAGCCCACTCTAGGGATCTTTGACCATCTGCGCTTTAAAAAAAGTAGTGATTACAGATCATGGCACAGAGTTTTCCTCAAAAAACATTTGGAAAACAAAACCCAGAGAGAAAACTTCCAACTTTTGGTTAGCCCTGCAAGGAAGTTCTGAGGTGAACTATCATAATGGCTGTTCTAGATTTAGCATCATTACTAGGCCAAAACACATGTTCCTTCTTTACGTTTCATATGAGATCCTCTCACATACCGAAAAGGTCCTAAATGTCTGTGTTGATACATAGTGTTTGATGCTAAATGCATAAATGCTAGCTAGTTCCATATTCTGGACTGTAAGGCATCCTAAAATGTGCTGCAACTAAGAAAAACAAGTCTAAAAATAACATAGAGGTGCGTGCATGCTTGACTTTATGTGTGGAAGGGGAATACAGCATTTCTCATCTCTTGATAATTCCATGTAAATATATTCAGTTTATATTATATAAATACTTTCTCCACCTAAACAGCATTGAGGCAGATTCATCCTGGACTCTTAAGAGAAGAAACATTTGTGTAGCTTCTAATTTGTAAGTCACCTTTAATAAATAACTTGTTGCAAGATATACTTAATTAGTCATGGTTTATGATATGAAGTCCAAGCCAAAATCCCGTTCATGCTGTTATGGAGTGATAAGGACTTAAAACAGAGTCAGCTAGATACAGGAAAAAACCTGATTTTTTCAATAAAATTTCTTTCACTTTAGAAAGAGAATTAACCAAAAATTACTTTTGTCTATACTCACAAAGCCAAATTAAATCTTTCCTTTATCTTAAAAAATACCCTTATCTGGAAATAAATTTGATAAAATACATTTCAGTAAGAATTAGCAATAATTCTTCATTCAGGGCCTCATAAGTGACAAAATAAACATGAGAGATGAAGGAAAAGGGGGAATATTAAAATAAGTAATCTTATTCTTAGAAAAGAACCTGATTTTTAAGTCCTGCAATAGCTAAGGAAGCCCAGCAGATGGTGGAAGGAGACCACAGTGCTAAAGGAGTGCTCGGCATTTTGCTCGTTATAGACATTAGCCCTTAAAGGAAGTTACTGACTTATTATTCATAATGTCATGTAAGTGTTTAAAACAAAAATAGGACCAGAATTGTTTTGGCTATGCATTTTTTGTCCAAAAATTTAGGTGGTATCACGTAAGACTGATTTTGACCAACAGGGCAAATATATTCTTTTCAACTATGGAGCTGAGGTTTTGTTTTAAAGCCAATTGACAACAATGACAGTAAAAAAAAAAAATCAATTAACTAATAAAAATGTTGGTGGCCTCTTTTATTTTGTGTCTAATTGTTGTTGTGAAGGTATTGTATTGTATTTGTCTTTTTTTTTTTTACAGGGGGCTTTTTTTGGTTTGCCAGCATTTTGATTTATTTCTCAGCTGGTTGCTGAAGATCATATCTGCATTACCCAAAGCTGTATCAAGAAGAAAAAGACATTACACTTTTCAGACCATATATGCTGAGTGACAAGACCCTGCAGAGCTCACTAGCTGCAGCGGCTTTCTGTCATGAGTGCCAGTGAAGACTTGGAATCCAGTAATATGTCTGCTGTAATCCTAAGAAATGTACAATTGGAGTCTGACATCTTGCTTTATCTGGTTATTCTTTAAATATTCTCTCTCTCTCTACTATGTCTTATGTCATATCAAGATAGACATGAAACACCTGAGAGACGATCCAGATCAAAGGCACCCTGATTTTTCTCTGTAAAGGATCAACTATTATATAAAAACTATCAGTGTTACTGCAGTTTTGGTGATACTTTCAGTAATTAGAATGAGCTTCAGAAATATGAGGACTGAAATGCTAGCAACCCCTTTTTGCAGTGTTATGGAGAAATACTGGATGACAGGCAGTAGCTCTGAAGTGACAGTATGACACACCTCTTTCTACTCATCATTTTGACACCGAAATCCCACAAGCACCCCAAACACTCCTTGGCCTTAGCAGGAGGCCCATAAAAACACATTCCCCTCATAGTTTTCAAACAACTAGGCTTATTTTATTATAGCAGGCTGAAAATAAAACCAATGAGAGTTTAGACACTTTTTTGATAAGTGGGAATTCTATCATTTGGGGGGGAGGCGAGGGCACATATCTCCTGCTGAATGACTCTAAGTCGGCTTATTTTGATGGGCCTTTTGCAGACTTGGTGGCCATGCCTGGTGGGCACCCACTGCTCAAGTTTGAAAAGCTTGCTCTAAGCACACCGGCCTTTATGATATTCAGAATGAACAGCAGTTGCTTACTTCTGCCCTCAGTGCAGTTTCCTAAAATGATGTATCTATAAGGTGCACTCCCAGGGCCACCAGAAATGTCACTCCTCCTGCCCTTTGCAACAGGCAGGGAACCCTGGCCGGCCAGGGCTGTGCTTCCTGAGGGACTGAGTCCCTGCTGCTCCCTGCCTCCCTTCTGTCTCCCATCCAGACTGCAGCAGTCTGCTACCTGCAGCTCAACCTTTCTGTGCTGCAGGTTTATCCGTTCCTCTGTGCTTCTCATCCAACACTTGCTAAGGTGACATTATCCCCTGCCTGAATATCCAAGTCCCAGTTGGGCACTTTGGTTTTGTAGCTTTAGTCATGTTTGAGACCACAGCATTAAACATGAACAGCATAACCTGTGTGAACCTTTAATGTACATTCTTAACATCTGTTTCATTTTATAGCTAATGTATTGGGTTGCAGGGGTGTTATTTTTATTTTTTTTTCTGTTCAGTTCTTTTGGGAGCAAGGCTTTTTTCCTCTGTGTCTGAAGAGGCTGTTCTTTCATGCCAGAGTACTGTACTGCCTCATGTGTACATCTGGAAGTAGCCTTGATGTTGGAGCTCATGTATCATTCGCTTGTGACCAGAGATGACTGCATTCTGCACAAGTTCTTCAGCAATGTATTTCTGGGGTATCCCACAGTCACCGCTCTTTTGCTTTGATCTGTGCTCTGTCAATCAGGTCTGCAAAGTGGGTAATTCACTGTTATCTCCGTGTCTTCTGTGCACAGCAAGTTAATGTATTTGAGGTTTCATGGAAATATATATTTACAAATGCTGTATTACATGAGCAAGAACTTATCAGCTCAAGAAAATAGTTTGCATCCCAGAACATGGTATGTCCAGAGAAAATAATCTCATATGAATACCTTGTCCTGCTGGTAGTTCTGAGAGGTCTTTATTTCACCAGTCACGAGAGGCTTTGGCTTTCACATGTTTCTTCTATATGTGATTTCTTTCATTGCTGCTAGTCACATTAATGCTGCCACTGCTCAAGTTATCAGAAGATGGAAGCAGATTGAGCCACATTTTCCGTGAGATGGTTTTTCTATTCAAGAACAGAAATGCCATGTATTTTCTTCATGTTCTTTGGTACAAATAAAATTTCAGGCATTTTAAGTGCTAATTTGACTTTGCCGTTTGCTTGCAATGCTGTGGCAATGATTGAAGGGAGTAAATTTGAGGATGGATTTCAAGCGAACAGATCTGTGTTCCAACTGTGTGGAATATTCTGCCCATTGCTTTAAACTTACCCACTGGCCAGAAGTCTGAGTAGCAGCCCACATAGCGAAACTTGGGGTTGAGAGGCACATTTGTGTTCTCCCTATGGACGGTGGGAAGAGCAGTATGTTTCCATTTTTTCATTGCTGGTTGCCCTATACATGCCACAACAGATCACCAGATGTTGGCTAGCCTCTGGAATATTTGGCCAAGACAGAGTATTTCTGGCTTGCTCTGCACAGACTGCGGCTCCAGAGGATAGCTGGACAATTCCCAAAGAAAACGTCCATTCCCTGCAATCTGGGTATCGTGACTTCCTGTACATTCAATCTGTTTTAATAGATCCGATACTCCTGAAAATGGAGACATTTCCCTCTGCTTTCTGGCCTTTCCAATAGAAAAAAAAATGAATGTTTCTGTTCGTATGTATCTCTCTGTTCTGCTGGAGATACTAAAATCAAGCTATAGGTTAGCAAGTGGAACATGTCTTTTTCTAATGTGTAGAACTCCTCATTAGCAATATGTTATATATCTGCTATTTATTAAAAGTTGGATAGTTAAGTGTCTGCTCCTTCACATGCGTTGTATTCTCTGATGATACCAGTTATCCATGTTGCATCTTTATTCAGGATCTATATCAATGACTTGCACATATGTGAAAACTGTGGAAGAAAAGTTGTCAGATAGGTTGCAAATCCCAACAGACTCTGAGTGGAGTCTGTGCATCTGAGAGTAGGAAGCTTCTGTATTGCTCTAAATTGCTAAGGTTGGTCCCGGCTCTTGGGACATCAACAGATGTCTCATACAGGGTACTGCAAACAATCCCCACACCATTATGGTTTTATTCAGCTCTAGATCCGTTCCCTGAGTCTTTCTAACTGACAGATGAAGATGGGATCATGATGTATCACAGCTTCTGCCACACAATCTCTGCCTCCATCCCCAGAACATCAGCAGCCATTACGCAGATCCCTCAGAGTCCTTTTAATACAACTTGCTGACAGCACTGATGCTCTCCCACCTCGCATCTGATCCCAGTGGTACTCACAACCATTTTCATCTGCTCTTTTCCTGGGTGTGGTGAGGTAGTTTCTTTCCTTACCCAACAGTTCTTGTCAAAACCCCATGTACCAATAATTTGTTTGTTCTCACCAAGATGGATATTTCCTCATTTGTAGCCATTCAGCTGAACACTCTTTTCCAGCTTATTGAAGGTACTTCAGTTTTCAGAAAGGGGTAGGTTGTCTGGCTTCTCAGCATCCAAACTACTTATGTGACTTGTTACTTAACATTACTTAAAAATGTCTTCCTTTTCCATTCCCTCTACTGCTCCAATTATTTTTTCTTTTTATTCTGTAGTCACTCCTGGAGGCACAAATTGAAAAGACGGAAATAGATGAAGGCAATTGTATGCCTGGAAGACATCCTCCCCTTCAAACACTTCTTGATATGCCTCCTAACAGCTTCATTGCAGGGATGCTAGCAACTATTGCCAGCTAGGCACATGTAATCATTTTTTTTTAATTTGTTCTGCTTCCATTGCCTGCATGAATTGTTTGCTTCAAACTTAAAGCCCTTCTGTGGTGACAATTCACTGGGTGCAGCTGAAAGTAGAGGATTTGTTGTTGCCAGCATCATTGATTCAACCTGCAATTTACTTTGCCTAATGGCACAGGGTCATTGCATTGCTCTAATTCAGCTTTGCATGGTTAATATTCCTTTCCTTCCTTGGCATAGCTGTAAGGAAGCCTTTGCAACCTAACACATTTAGTAATGTCCTACTGTCTCCATAGCATTCATTATTCTAAGTGCTACTGCTCTCTCTTGGCACATAGCACAGAGTTCTAGTTTTGCCCTTTTGCACCATATTAATGGCATTGCTGTGCACCCTATCATGTGTACATTTTTCTCACAACAATAAAGGTCTTCCCTGATGTTTTCTGCTTCATACTTATGCATTTGCTTTTTACATTATTTTGTGCTTCTCAGTTCTACCTTCTGAACTAACCATGTCTACCCCACCTATGCTCCACTTTTGCAGTAGCTTTAGACACTCCTATAGTTTACTATCCATGAGGACAGCTTTTCTTTCAGCAGTCTCATTGCACTATTTTCCCACTTATGAATCTACCACTATTAGTTCAGATTTAAAGATTGCATACTCGCATGAGTCAGCCATTTTCTGCACAATTTGGCAGCATACCAATCTATTGTTTCTCCAGCTTCTTGATTACACAACTGTGGGGCAGATACCTTCCCTATGTGTCATTTTTCTGAGGACTGGAAACGCTTCTGAGACATTTCTAGGATTTTACATGGAGTTCTTCCAGTCTGTAGTTGGTATACATCCAGATACTGCAGAAACACGTGGGAGCTATCACCCAGTACAGCTAGCAGCATGAATGGGCTTATTTTGGCTTCCTGTTTACCCAGCACCACAGCAATGTGTTTATATTTCCCATGTGATTCTAAGGAAGGGCTAGCAGAGGTACTGACGATACTTCCTATTTAATTTTCTGCAGCTTTGAGACAGAAACCTGATAGGAACCCACGACAGGAACTCTGTACTTCTGATTTTTGGGGAAGTGTAGTGTTGTCTCTTTTTCTCCAGTCTTCATAGGTGTCTGTGACACATGCCTGCCTAGTCTCTTTTGCTGCCCTATCCAATGTCCACACTGGCACTAAATATGAACTTGACAGAGAACCAGGGAGCCAGTGCAGCTTGCTGGTTCTTGTCTTCTTTCCCTCCCCCTCCGGGAGTGCTTCAGTGGCAAGGAGCTCCCCTGCTTTCAAGCAGAGCTGCCTTCTATTCTAGAGTTCATACAGCCTGTCCCAAAAGCAAATTGCCAGCTCTACCTTTATCGTACTAGGGCAGACTCTAAACAGTCAACCAGGGAAGGACTGCTGTAATGGAGACTGTGGATTTTGTACAGGAGTCAAAGCAAGAGACAGCTGTGCAGCCCGAAAGATGATCAGAAGATAAAATGACAAAGGCTGAATTTCTAAAGACATTCTAATGCCAATTAGAAGTTTGAAATCTTCCTGGCTTACCCTGCCCCAGAAATTCAGATCAAATCATGCACCGAGCTGTTCCCACAAAAGGAACTGGAAATTCAATAGGTCAGATTGTCAGCTAGAATAAGTCCACTGACTCCAGGGGAACTACTCTACTTTCTGTCATCAGAGAACCTGGCCCTATGACTGTGAGCCTCAGATTTTCCACGTGGCTGTTTCCTTGGGAGTTGCATCATCACCCTGCACAACAAGGAGAGTCCAAGGTCACGGTGTAGGAAGATTTTTAAAGAGGCAAAACAAGAGACCCAAAAAAAGCTCAAGTTCATGTTATGCCTCCACAATACCACCTGGTTTAGTAGCCTTGTGGATCAGTATCTTCCTCAGGTTCCACATGATTGGTGCCAGATCTCAGTGCTGACTCCTTCAACTCACACCAGAAATGGGGGAAGTCAAGGACCCACAGAGTAGCTGTGCTATGCCTTTGCTTCTAGCCAGTCCCATCCCACATATGATACAATATTTGTGGCATCAGGGTACAGCATTAATTCCCCTTACTGCTGTCTCCTGACCTGCTGTTCATTAATATAGAAAGGAATATCTTTTATCTCGGTCTTACAGTAAGAACCCAAATCATAAAATAACATGTAGGATTTCCAGGATGAGCAATGCCAATGAGTTTTAGAAATTCTGTCTGAAATTTCCAAAGCATGACATTCCCCCCTAGGTATAGAGCCTGCAGACAGTTCTGTGCCTCAATTGGTCAATTATGAGGTGCTAAGCCACCCATTCAGTCTCCTGGGGGCTGCTCCATCACTGAGATTCAGCTAAAAGTCATTTAGGAAGCAGAACCGTTAGTGCTGCTATGAAGAAGGATGATCATTACCCAATGCATCTCTCCTGGAAAAGGCATGAATTCAGTCATTTACTGATTCTTTCCCATTACTGACTACCATGATCTTACATGTTGTATATCATATTAACAAAATCAGAGCTTTGGTGTGATCCCTTCCTGTCCCCTGCTGTCACCCCGAACATTTTATCTGAGGACTGAAAATCTAAACTGTTTTAATATTGTCAGAACAGCAGGGGTAAAAACTCTTAAAAATGAGCTACTAATTATTGATGTGAATGCTCTTTACATCCATCTCTTACTAACTATCTCAATGGAATGATTCAATTGAATATTGCTCAGTGAGAAGATCCATTTGTCATACTTCTTTAATTTTTTATCCATTTGTAAAGCGGCCCAAAACCTCGCCAGCAATAAAACAGCAAAGAAATTGCCCAAGGCATCCTCTTAAAGAAGCAGTATGGGCTGGGTTCTGTTCTGCCACAGATTAGTCTAAATTGGTAGTTATTCCATGATGTCAGTGAAACTGAGCTGCCAAAATGCAGAGGCGAATCTGGCCCCATGATCTAATTCCGTGATGAAATTGCTAGTGTAAATAAATGACTGTTGCTGTTTAGTGCTTCCCCCCGCTCCCCAAAGTGCTTTAATGAATAATGAATTTTATGAATAAGCTTTATTGAATGACTGAATACATCTTAACAGCTAAACTAATAAAATCATAAATTCGAACACTTTCCTTCACACTTTCCTCTCCTCCACTGCCTTCCTTTGCTTCCTTGAACCAGAGAATTGCCCTTTTAAAATACATGTCAATCACACATACAATTACCACATCCCAGAAGGTATTATCGAACTGCAAAGGTGGCCAGTTTTTAATTCCAGGAAAGACGTTTCATATTTGTTTTAAACATCTAACTTAGTTTCAAAATACAAGTGCTGAAACAGAACAAACCTTTTAGCATTTATTCCTTCCTTTCCTCCACCCCCCGAGATTAAAATCCATTCATTTCAATCAAGTCATACAGAGGAAGGCTGTAAAATGAATGTCATAATTAGCCACTTAATATACTGCATATGGAATTTTAATTCCAGATGAAAATCAGAGAGGCTTTTCTAAAGCTCTTCACTGAGAAAAAAAAATAGTGATATTTGAAGACAGCAAACGCATTTCAGCTTAGTGCTACTTTTTTATTTGGGTTCTCCACTACAGAATAAACTTTCTTGACTTCTATCAGAAGAGGTAAATATATACTTACAGATGGAAGAATTCAGGAAGACAGGGAGACTAAGGACCTAGTTTTGCCAGGTTACAATGCAATCATGGAGAACCAAGTGACTGCTCCTCTTACTGAAACCTATGAGATCCAGTTTTAGGACAATTTTCTGAAATGTCTTCCAAGATGCTCAAGCACAAAAGTCAAAAATGAAGGCACCTCCAATCAGTCTGTACTTCTGAAAACACTTACTCATACACCTAAAGTCATATGAATAACATGTATCTTATCCAGCAATGGTTTTAACCAAACACCTTCTGACCAAAGCAATGGGATTTTATGGTTGCAGCTTAAAAATTAATCAAAAGAAACAAATAAAGCACTCCTTACAGAAGAACTAGAAGGCAACTGGGCAGTTTGCTATCTGATGAACTTGACTGTCTCAGTAACCAGTCCATCCTGTTCAATCCTGCTGGCCACTTATTTCTGTCCTTCTTGTGTTGACATATTCTGCAGGCTTTTAACCACATTACTGAGTCAGGTAACACTAGAAGATGACCCATTAGCCTGTTAGATTAAACAAGAAACACTAAATAGTAGGTAATAGTCAAAGGATAGGGAATGGAAACAAGTCAACATTACTCAAGGGTTAGAAAAATGTTCCAAAATGTAATCTGTGTTCATTACATTGAGTAAATATACAGTCAACCTCCATTTGCATGAGCCTTGATCACATGAAGAAATAATTTCAGGGGAAAAATGCCGCATTCCACCAGTGTGGAATTTGTGCAATGAAATACTCTCCCCCACATGTGCTCCTCCCAGGCTTTGGGAGAGATTTCATTTACCTGCCTTACTTTCACTGCCCGCTGATGGCTTTCAGATCCATATGTCCCTACCACGGGGAATGCAGCAAAAAGTACAATGGTTCTGCTATGAAGAAAAAGTTGTAAGAAAACTTTGGAGACAGAAGGAAAGGTTAAAAAAGTATGTGTTTAAAGTGTTGAAATCGCCTGGCATTGATCTACACCCCAGATTACCTCAATCTTTTTTTTTTTTGTTTTGTTCTTTTGGTGAAAACCAAAACAACTGTACTAAAAATATACTTATCAGTATGTTTAGATTATTTCTGTTGTTGTTGTTTATTTATTTATTTTTTCCCCAAGGATTGATCTGAACATTGTAAATCTGATTTTCTCTTTGGGTTGCATATGAGAGGTTTTTTCTTATTCTGGACTGAGACGGGAACTGAGGAAGAACCTTCTCATCCAGAGTAATGGAAACCTTTGAGGGTTCCCTCATACCACATTGTGACAATCCCATGCACTTTATTAGTTGCATAACTCCAGTTACTGCAACATTATTTTCAGCCTAACTTGGCATACCTCGTTGATAGGGAAAAATTAAAAGCGAACCTGCTCAACAAAACAGAAGGTGGTTTTTACGGAGATTGTTAGCATCTAAACACTAAAATGTGTGGGGCCATTTTCCTGAAGAATTCTTCTAGTTGAACAGAAGGAGCACAAAGTCTAGTACAAAACAGCCACACGAGATGAAGATGTGCACCAAAATTTTGACTCTTTTTTTTCCATGTCCCATAGGCAGTTAGAGTCAACAGGGTTGTTGGTTCTTTGGGTGAGAGATACAGGCCTTGCAACACCACTGGAAGCCCCTTCCCAGAAAACTAGTGAAGGAGCTTAGGCCAGCAGTTAAGAGTCACATGCCATTCCTTCTTTTTGATTGCTACATAGGATTGATTGGGAAAGAGAAGGGATCAGTCTGGTTTTTCCAGTATTCCAGCTCTCAGCCTCTTGGGGACTTGATGCTAAGGCAAAAGCCATTGCTCTGATCCTTTGTGTAACCAGGCTGCTGGCCTCGAACTCTGGCACCTTGTTAACCTCTGGAGCCCCACCCTGGCACCCTGCTAACCTCTGGAGCCCCAACGCCTCTCACCTGGCAGCTCTGCAGTGCAGCCCTCAGATGTTAAGCATCAGACCTCACACTGAAATGCAAACATTTTATTTTTAGATGTTAATAAAGGTCCCCTCACAGCATCCCTGGCTTCATATAATGCTCAATAAAATACACCAGCAAAGGCCTGCAGACAGTTAAGTCATCTCACTGCAGAGTTAAATTGTACAAGACATACAAAATCATCCTTTCCAGACTGAGCCAACACAGAGCCTGGCATTGCACTCTGACAGTCAGCATCTTTGGAAGCAAATCAGGAACTCACCACTAATGCCTGGCAATTTTGAAAGTGTAATATTACAAAGACTTTAAAAATCCATCTCAGAGTGCTTTGCTTCCACGCACCACTTTTTTCTCCTTTAATTATTTGATGTTTTCAGCTGCAGGAAACACCCCCCTGCCCTTGGAGCAAGAGCAACTGTGTCACAGAGATCATGGTCCCTTTAAAGTTCATGTGGTTACAACATTGCTGTCCCACTTCTATCACAAACTGTGTCACTGCACATCTGGTCTGACTGTGTCTGTTTTCTGCATGCCCTTTCCTGCCTAGGGATCACCTTGAGCAGATGTTACCCTCCATCCAATGGCTGGAGAGCAGCCATGGTGGCACCAGTCCAATGGAGGAAACTGATGAGCCATCATGTTTCCCCATCCAATGCCAGCCGGGCCCTGGCTTGATTGCTCTCTCAAAAATGCTGTATCCAGATGGAAATTCCCACTCGGAGAAAACTCTCCAAAATGCACATACCCATAGGATATTACTGGGCAAAAACAACAAGAGTTTATGTCTCTAAAGTCTGCCTCCTCTCTAATTTTACTGCAGGCCTTGTTATTCCTGTTGCGCTCACTGCAATAGCTTACACTGTCAACAGGCAGCCAAGCACTGACTGACTCAGCACAGTCAGAGCTCAAGAATTCCCTGAGGACAGATGGACAGAAGTCAGCATGGAGGACAGCATCACCAGTATTCAGCTCACAGTATCTGCAGGGGAAAGCTCTTCTACAAAATACAATACAGCAGCAGGCTAATAAAAACTCCTTTTCCCCTACAACCTCTCCCTCGTTCTGGACAAAGATGGAAGGCTGTTCCAATTTGACTGGTGTTTAACACTCCCTGACCCACTCTGTGAAATGCAAGAGAGATGCATAATGGCAATATGAAGCTTCAACATGCTGCTTTCTCACAGTATTGAGTCTTGAACTATAGACCATGCTTGCCACCTTTGCACTGCACTTCCTGAGCAAGTTAGACCAACAGAACTTCTCTGCTCCCCTCCACATTACAGACCTGCAGCAATCTTCTAATGCTCCTGCTGAAGAAGTGAACAAATAAAAAAACTTGGGGCATATCTTCTACAATACACACACTTTTCATAATGGTAGGTATAGAGAAAAAATGTAGAAAAGGTAGTTGAAGTACGTTGAACACTGTTTAGCTGGGAGGACATTATTTCTGCATATTTTCCTGAGCTCCATTTCAAACATAATGCCTTGAGTGGGATTTGCCTCACTCTACTTTAGATATCTACATCTGAGCAAGTTACCTTTCATACTCAAGGCAGAGAAATAGGCATATCTGGGGTGCGAATCATCAGATTTACTGTATACATCCCCTTTAGACTAAGACGAATCACACTCAAGAAGTGCTTATTTTTCTCTATTGACTATAGGGAATCAAGATGAATACTCAGACACCTACATTTGGTTAGATAACTCTTACCCTACACTTTCTGGAACACAGCTTCAGGTAGCATCCTCTGCACAGGCAGTCATTACCCTATCTCTGTCTGTCACTCACCCATGCTATAGACTACAACCAAGAAGGTTGTTCACTCAAGGTCCCACTCCAAAATCTGCTACATGTCCAAAGCCAGCACAAGGATCTGAACACCAGTCTTTGTTACAGAAATTAATGGGGGATGTAACTGGGAAATGTATTATTATATTGAAGGAACTCCCAGAATGGAAAGGTAAAACTGGAGTAACATGCATGGGAGGAATTATCATTATTGTCATAGAAGATGAGATCCCATTAAAGATGTTCAGCCCAGGATGGTGGCTGGGGAACATCCTTGTTTCTGTTGGCAACTGTAACAACAGGAACTACCAAAAAAAAAAAAAAAAAAGAAAGGAAGAAAGAAAGAGTTATCAACTATCAGCAGCTTTTGAATTTTTCACAAAACCCCCAAAAAAGGAAAAGGAAGTATCCATTTGGAGAATGCCTGCATTCATCTCTGTGTATTAGTTAAGGCTGACTTCTACTGCACTCACAACACTGGTGACCTGATGTACACAGAGCTCAGAGAAGTGGCAGATTGTCTGTTGGCACAGCCTTCCACCTCCATGAGAATGGCCATGCCAACCAGTGATCAATGGGCTGTCTCCCCACAGCAGATATCCATTTCAGTCCATAGCCATCAGCAGCCTGTGAATTCCACCGAAGTTTAACCCTGAGTCAGCTATATCCATCCTACATTTGTATGGTATTCTTATTTACCCTCTTTTATTCCTGTCATTAGCCATGTGCTGCTTATATTTATTGCAGACAAGCTGGTTGGAAGATATCATTAAGAACCAGCCCATCTCATGAACATGATACCTGGCACATACTGTGGTGTTTCACTGAAATCAGTTAGGAACATTACCTTGCTTGGGATAACATTCATTACCCACAATACTGTTTCCTTGACCTGTCAAGGTATTTTCATAGACATCCTATTTGGATGTCCTTAAGGTTCAGAAACCTCCCTGCCTCCTGTCTGGTTCACATCCATGCCCTCAAGAGCACTCACTTGCCGTCAGAGGTATCCAAAAATACAGCATACACTTCTCACATGAGGCACATACTTGCCAGAAATAACTAGTGTTTCCATTCAGCGAGGCTATCTGCCCTTTGGTCTTCCAAGCACTCACTATACCCACCTTCTGCAGCTATGCAAGGAAACAGTCACTTGCTCCTTCTCCTGGCCCAAGTCTCCAGCGAGAAATTTCCTAAGTCAGGGGCATGGGAGGACAAGCTGGGTTTCTGCAACTGACATATCGAGTCATAGCACTGTTGATATCCATTAGCACAGACCTATGAAATGTCCAGGACAAACACCAGTTTTGGATAAAAACAAACAAAACATTTTTATAACACCGATGAAGTATTAAAAGATCATTTTATTTTTATAAAGACAATTCAAAACATCTGGAATCTCAAAGAAGTCTCTGTACACACTTTTTAAACCCAAGCTCTCTGATATTTATGGAATTTTCCCTGCACTTCACTCTGAGCAGAGCCGACTGGCTGAGGTGAACCAGGCTTCTTTCCTGTGTTAGGAGAAACAGCCGGATACAGAATGTCTGCTTTGGGTGGACAAACACAGTTAGCTGACAAGTCATTTTTTAATGGGAACATTTGGCTGAGCAGCCATCCCAGAAAACAGGCATGAATTTCTAAATACTCTGGCATCACAAAAGGATGCATGATACCCTTCTTCATGGGCCTGCATATCTCCTCCAGTGTCCGTCACGCTCTCCATGCAGCTTATGAGTTGACTCACCTGTACATGACTCATTTCAAACTCTACTCTGAAAACAAAAGGCTCAGTGCTGGGTCTTTAGATATGTCAGTTGCTGCCAGTGCTATCGCTTTCTTTTCCATGACAGAGGAAGACAAGAGAAGCCAAGGCAACAATGTCCTTCACATTGCAACCTGAGAACCTGTGCTAACCATCAGAAAGCCACACCTTCCTAGTTTAGTATTTCCGTGGGCTGCGGCTGACTTTCTCTTACCACAGCAGGAAGTTGCACCATGTGACACCTGCCCAGAATATTGAGCATTTGGCTTAAAAAGCACAAAGTCATGGGGAAACAATGATTAACAGTAAATCATCGTGGAATCCAGTCCCTGGGGGAGAACCTTGCAGACAGCCTAGCAAATTGGTATGGATGTACATTAGCTTGCCAGACTGCATCCAGGGCTAATTTAATGGAATATTGCTGCAGCACAAATAGAGGCAGGGATACTGCCTATTCCTCCAGCTACCAGTTTCAGTGAGCAGTTTCAGAATATCGTGGACCAAAACTACTCCCATTAAGTTGGCAGGCTTAGATCAGGTGAAAGAATATGATGTGTCAAATCTGTGCCAATCTCTGGGGGTTGCCTGCTTCAGATAGTCAGATTTAAAAGCTGGTCAGCATACCCTCTGAAGCCTTTCAAGCTGTCATCACACATGGAAAGAGGACATAAAAAGTGGAACTTCTATGGGGCTTTGTAGATTGTCATCAGTGTTGTGAGGGTACTTGTACATTCACTGAGATCAGTGGTGAGATTCCCACTGCCTTCTTTGCGTGCAGAGGCACAGAGTGTTGAACTGCACCCATAAATAGGGAAGAAGCACTATTGGAAAGCTGATAGGAAGTACAGAGCTCAAGGGCAAGCTGGCACCCACCTCCTTCAGCTACAACTACTTGGTGACTATGAGCAGTACTCGTGTGACAGAAGTTTTAGGGATTCAGATATCACTGGGATTTTCAAAGCCTAGCTCTCTGTGGTACAAAAGATCTCAACTTGCAGCTTTCTGGGACTAGGAAACAGTTCATTCACAGCACCATAAAAATTCAAACCTGTTCAAGAGCTGACCTTCATTCGACAATCTCTTTGAATAATTACACATGCAGTCAGGATAGAGCAATTGTGTTTTCAAGACTCTGTTTCTGAAGGTTTTGCTGTGTATTTAACTTTATCTCAGAAAACGCCCTTTGCAGCAGACAGGAGTCTTGTATTATATATAGAAATGCATGATAGCAACAGACAGAGAGGAGCCACAGGGCTGAAAGTAGGGAAGGGTCAGGCTTTGAAGAAAGATTTGGGGCTCATCTCACTTGGTGAGAAATTTGGGGCCTGTAGCAGGTAAGTGGAGGGAAGGAGGCAATCTTCAGAGGGATGAATTACAACCTCTGTCTCTGAGAAGGAAATTTTTTACTTCTCCTTGCCCTCTCCACGCTGTTGGTCCTACTGTGGGGGCTTCTTCTCCCTCAGGGAGACCTACAGCTCAGAGGCAATCTCTCTCAAGAAGGCAAACACAGCCTTGTGCAGGTCTCTGTGGCAGCCAAAAGGCAAAAGCAGCTACAGCTGGGATCAGTCTTGCTTCTGGCATATGTGTCAAGCCCAGCTGCTTATCTGGGGCCTTGCTCCTGTCTCTTGCCAGGCTGGTAACCTACAGCCAAACATTCCTCAGTTTGGATATTGGTACTCTCCACCTGCATCCAGCATCTGGCTCTGACCTCAATGAGCACCAGGTTCCGGAGAAGATGAGGTGCAGACCAAGCAGCAATAGTTATCTCTATGTGGAATTCAGGTGTCAGGAGACTGAGGGGAAAGCCAGTTCTGCCAGCACGCTGAGACAGTGGAGGGCATGGTTACTCCTCCCTAGGGCTGCTGCTGTAGTGGGTACTCTGTGTTCTCCCACTGAACTGAGTCACTGGTCACCTGTCTGTCAAGAGTAGAGCTTGGCCATGACAGCTGTAGACTAGGCAGGTGGCAAGTGGCAAGTGTAAGGGCAAACAGGCACCAGGCTTAGGCAGGAGCACCAATTCCCTCACAAGTGTGTGTACATGGGCATGTGCAAATGCTTCACCTGAAGGGCTTCGTGGTTTCCTCACTGCTAATGCAGGTTGTCAGATCAGGATTCTCGGGAATCTCCCGCTCTGCAGCTCTGGCCTAGCTGCAGGCAGCGACCCTCTGCCTCTGCTCGGACACCAGCAAGCACCTCCCTCCCCGCTGCCTGCCCATGGCTGCTTAAGGAAACAGCTCGCCTCGGGGTGCTATGCGGGAGGCAAATTCCAGCGCTGGGGTCAAATTCCTCAAGCAAGGAATCTGGAAGTCCTTCAGTACTGGATAAAGACTGCAAAATAACAGAGCTCACAGTCCCCTTGGCAGAACTGAATTTTAACCAGCAGAGTGGCTTTCTGCTCGGTCAGTGGGTTATGTGAAATGCATACGACAGTGATAAATTATCATGAGCGATTTGTAATGCTCCTTAACCAAAATTAAGTTACTCACAAAGTGATTTCTTAGAATGACTTCTTTGCTTGCTCTTCCCGAACTATTAAATTACAAATCTGTGATTAATTACTACAGCAAACTTAAAACTGTCACCTAAGAACAAAAGGTCTTTTTGATAGCAGATGTTTACTTTCAGCTGAAAGGGCACATGCTCAAATTTTGCTAAGTGTATCTCACTTGCATTTTAATTCTTCAGGTTGAAAACATCAGCTGGCTGCACAAAGAAGCAGAAAGGTGAAAATGTCATTGAATAAAACCTCTGACTATTTCTCACAATTGGCACTAACAAATGTTTTCCGGAAGCTAGAGGTCACTGCACACACAGACCTACAGCTTTTGCGCATTAATTTGAAGTTATTGTATAGAACTGGAATTCCTCAAGCAAGGTCAGAGAGTTTATCCCAAATGTTAGCAAATTCCAACAACTGATCTAACACAGATGCTTTCATTCCCTTCAGTGGGATGCTCCGGAGGCGGAGGAGTGGTTTGAGCAGGGCTGCTGCTTCCTCAGCGCATACAAATGGCAATCATGCTGCAGATGGGCTTTTTGCTTCACCCAGATCTGACTGTAACTGCCGTGACCCTCCCCCAAAAGGTATTAAGTTCCATCTACACAGGTATATAATTTTTTAATACATAGGGCAGCGGGAGACACTAGCTACACTGTCACCTAAGTGTTTTTGGAAGAGGAAAAAGAGCTATTCAGCATTAAAGATTCAGGAATGTCTGTTGACATACTAAGGAAACAACCTCGGGGGACAGCTGACATGGCTCCAAGAAGCATTACCAAGGGAACAGTGACGCAAATGTCTTCCATTTTTACAGGCTGGCAGCTCGCCAGGTTCCCTCGCCTGATGGTTGATGTAATGCTAATCCCTATCTGGGTTAGAGCTTGGATATCAACCACAGCAGCTCACTGTGCTGCAATCAATATAGCACACTTTTTATAGAAGAGTGTATAAAAAAAATTCTGCTCTAATCTACTAGGAATATGTACAGTAGAGTAATAGCAGGGGAAATCTAATGGCTAGCCTGGAGCTCACCCAGCTTGTGCTTTTGCAAGCATGCACGTGTATGCGCAGGCTTGTACACAAACCCATCTACACCTAAAATAATGGCAAGTCCAGGCGAGGGCCACACATTGAGAAAGGGCTGGCTGTTCATCACGTACAAGAAGAGCCGTCCAATTCTTTTATTAAGTGATGTACTGGCAGAAGAAAACAAGCAAAATGGGACTGGAAAATATAATGGGCTGTCAGTCACAGCATGGAATAAAATGGGTGTTTCTGTAATAGTGACAACATTTTGTAGTTCTATGAGAACCAGACGGCTCTGTGGGGATTAACAAAGCCTCACAGAACACCTCTACATGGTAGACAGCACCAAGTCAGAGTGAAGGACTCACAGTGGGTCACTAGCAGTTGAACCCGTCAGCCTCACAGTTGGTGTGTCAACTCCTGCATAGTGATCACCAACACCAGCACCTTAAGACAAGAAATGAGCAGGAAAGGAATTCAGGGATCTTGAATTACCATGTAATTATCTTAGTAGCAATTTGGCTTCCTCATAAAAGAAGAACTTTGAAATCCTGAGTAACCTCTAGTTAATATAGTACTGGTCTTGTACCATCTACCATGGAAAGCCTTTCCACTGCTTGACTGCACCCTAAAACCACTCTAGAGCACTGGTTTGCTGCTGACAGTGCAGCTTCCTACATTATCACTCTATTTCCTGTAAGGGATAACCCCCACCCTTTTATTTCACAGGATCCTGGTGTCATAACTATGACAGTACTAAAGTGTGTTCTTGCTCCAGAAAAAAATTTTAAGAAAAACTTTGTAACAAAGTAGATGAATTCCAGCCTTATCCAACACCTAGTATGATGAGGACTTATGCAGGCCAATACATTGATTCCTTCTATTCCTCCTTTATCAGATTATATTTAAGGAAAAATTTAGGAAAACACTAGT
Source organism: Lepidothrix coronata (assembly GCF_001604755.1). Taxonomy (NCBI): domain Eukaryota; kingdom Metazoa; phylum Chordata; class Aves; order Passeriformes; family Pipridae; genus Lepidothrix; species Lepidothrix coronata. Next base: position 4,063,334 of record NW_016690241.1, read on the forward strand.
TTAAAATAGAAGCTGACATTCCAGTAATATTATTAGTCCTTAGGTTAAATCCTGGCAGATGTGAGAATAATATTAACCATATCATGGGTTTCCAAAGGGGGTCAGCTTCACAGAACAGCCTGAGAGCTCGGATGGTATTTTGGGAAAATCCAGTTACATGGCCTGTGGAGATTAAAAAGGCAATACTCTCAACTATATATTTCCCCAGGCCACACTCAAGGCAACCTTTCTACAGCAGCTAGTGTTGACTGAACCGAGTAACTGCCCCTATCTTTCACTGCAGCAAAAATGAAGGAAATCAGTGTTCATTCATTTTAGCCCGTACCTACTCAAGGAGCCACATGGCATAAAGCTCCCCTGAGATACTCACCAGCACCCAGTTGCAACATCACATCTACATCAGGTGTTCCCTTGCATTTCCTTTGCTAGGAGCTGCCAGGGCACGATGCTGTTTCTGGCCATCCCTCCCTCCTCTGGTCTTCATTCCCCTCCAACAGGGTCCTGGCCACAGCAGCAGTAGCTTCAGGCAGGTTTGACTGTGGGAGTGATGGGGGGGCTTTTCCTGCGAGGAGGGTTTCTGTAACCCTCCAGCAGGCATAAAGGCTCAAGGAGCAAAACAGGGAAGAAATAGTGAGGCAGGAGGTACAAAACAGGGTAGGGCAGGTGTGGCAAAACAAAAACAGGGAAAGGACAGCATTTGGCTTCATAACTTCTTTCTTTATTTCTACACCTTTGGTCCCCAGAAGCCATGTCCCTTCCATCCACCCATCCTGCTTTGGTGCACAGTGCTCCCTGGCCTGACATTGGCTTCTCTGCCTTTAGTTTTCAAAATAGTCTCTAAGTGAATGGATGGTCTTGTTACAACAGTCTCATAAAACAGACCAGCTGAGAGCATTAATATAATTATATTACCCTCTTTCACTGATTAGTGAAGAAGTAAAACATTTGATTACCAAAGAGCTCCCTTCTCCAACAAAGGATTTGGCTGAGCTTGCTCTCATGTAAGCAACGGAGGAGAAAGTGTATTTCCCTTTCAAAATAAAAAGTAAAGATGAGGCAAATAGCTTAAGCAAAGATACATTTTAGCACACCGTATACATTACAGTGCTCCAGACATGCCCTCCCTTTGCACATGTAGCAGGGAGGGAACTGTAAGCCCAGTCTTCCTTGCAGACAAAGATGACCTCATGGAATTATGATGCAATCCCAATGTGAAAGGAAAATCCAAGTCCTTCCTATGCAATCTATAGGACACTGGCACAATTTTTAACATATGTGTTTATATTTCCTTAATATTTAATGAAATGCTTAAGAAAAACATGTTCTAAACATGTTAATATAATTACAGTTTGTTGTGCTTGAATTCTGAATGGAGAACAGGCTCCATTATTTTTTCCACATGCTCGTACTACATTATATTAAAAACATACTCTGCTCTGAACAGACATGTTGTGTGCCTTATAAACACTTTGTGCAGTTGGAAACATTAATCTTTAGCAAAAATCCCACTGCCAGCAAAGCAATGTGGAGAACCTCCTTTGTAGTAAATGATCTGCACACTGATCATGTGAGGTGATCACCAGGGGTCACTCATGAAGGACCTGGCCAAGGGAACCTACTCTGTATCTGCATGCAGCTCAGCAGGGCTCCTCAGGGTTCAGCACTGCTGAGTGGAGCGCTTGCCTCTCCAGAGGACACAAACCCAAGGGAGAAGACTCCAGAGAAGTTAATACTCTGGTCTAGGTGGAGTTTGCTTTCTTGTATATTAAAATACAAGATAAATATCAGTTAGCATCAGTGCCCTGCAAGGTTCATTGCCTTCTCAGCTTTTCTCACACTAATGGTGGGGTTCAGTAGTCTCTGACAATCTAATTAATGTGACTCAGGCATTATCACACAATCTTTCTTGCTCTAAACACCCCATACTTCATTGCAGTACTACTAGAATTAGTCAGAGAACTCCAAAAAATCATTGTAGTATTTTGTTTTAAAATGTTAATGCAAGGCTGATGTTCATAATCTCTAGTGACCAATTAGTAAAACTGAGTGGTTTTCAGGGCAAAATCGTTAGACAAAATTCACAGGAACAAGAAAATGTCATCTTTTCGTTCTCAGAGCAAATATGGTCCTGTGTTTTCAGTGCAACAATCATCCTTATCCAGGCCAGCAGCAGCTGGGGATTTCCACATTTTTCCTGTGCATAAACAAAATAAACTTGGGGTGTGGATCTGTCTCCAGTTCCAAATCCTCTGATTCCCTTCCAAAACGAAGGCCCTGTCAGGTGCAAAATAGACTCCAGTTCCCAACTGGAATAATATGTTCTCTACATGAAGAGCTGGAATCAGGGGATAAGGCTGACATCTGTTAACCCTCCTTGTAGCCCTGTGAAAAGAAGGACCTGTGCTCCCAGTCAGGTGATGTGATCATGATCTGAGCAGACTGCCTGCTCCTTCTGCCCATGTCTCTCAGAGTAGGGCTGTATCCATACCCACATATTCTGTTATATGGACAGCCAGGCTCCTCAAACTGTGTAATGTGAGGACTACACAATAAAAAAGTCCTGTTCCTAAAGGTAGTGAAGAATTTGCTTTAGCCCAGAGCACGGGGGTCTGTGTTTCTTTTCACACTCCTGCACAGGCATGAATTACCTAGAGAGGGACTTGCCTGTTCTAACAAGCTTCACACAAAAGTAGAGAAACAGCAGCCTCGGTCTTAACAGCAGCCTCTACCTCTGAAGATGCATTTCTTAGTGGCAAGACACCCATCAAGGCAAACATTTGGCCTTATGCCTTAAAGTGAAGGTACAGATTGCTGAAGAGCTGAGCTGAGACCTGGCTTGATGAACATTGACCAATGGTGTGTTTGAGGATGCCAAAGAGAACGACACTTCTTTACCCTGCCCATTAGGCGTTCGTGCTCTGTCCGGCTCTGTGCAACTGCACCACTGAGTCTCTTGACCATCAGAGGAGCCATGCTCGGATCTGAGTAGCTGGAATCACTTCACCCCTAGGTCATTACAATATTCAATTATGGCTCTGTACTTAAGTGACACAATAGATACAGGAAATGAAAGCACAAAAACTCCTAACCTCTGATCCTGACTCTACAACAGAATCCCTCGGTGGCTTTAGGCAAGGTACTTAACATCTCTGCCTCGGTTTTCCCATTTGCAGAAGGGGGCTAATAATACTCAGCTACCTACTCCACAGGGAAGTCCTGAGGATTCATTACTTAATGTAAAGTGGCTAGAAGATGAAAACCTGCATGTAAGTGCCAAGCGTTATTACAGTTACCAGGTTTAGCCTCAATTTTTGAAACTTGCTTTCCTCTTTGAAATGAGAAAAAGTGTTCCTTTTAGTCGATGAAGATTAGTGTTCTGCACTGCATTTCCTACAGAAGTGGGAAGGTGCCTTGGGAATATGAAAGGAAAGGAGAAAAATGTGTCCCCTTGGATCCCAATCTACCTTTCACATCCTCTCAGGAAATTGTTTTGAAAGCGTCCGACACTTGGTGCAATATGCTGCAGTCACAAGGCAAAAATTTTACTCTTTCAAGAATTTTTTATGAGCCCCAGGAATAAATCATCCCTAGTAGGGATGGTGAAGCATAATGTTGAGAGTCTGTGATTTTCCCCAGAGGTAGAGAAATCATTCCAAGCTTTTCTCCAATTTGTTCATGAAACTTTAACAGGAAAATACCAAGGGCCATTCTGCCACATCGCTGGGATATGTACGTTAAGACAAACCAAAGGGAGTGTTTTGATTGACCAAATTATTTCCTTCAGTCTCAAATGATTTAAATGTTTGATTTTAAGCGGCAGTTCTGGTATGGCAAATTATTTTCATGGCAGTGAGGTCAACATTATGCTTGATCAGCATCTTTAAACAGACCAGCATAACTACATGATGGAGAACATGGGGACTGGTCATCCTAACATGAGCTGCACTGAGACTACAATCTGCAATAAATGAATGCAGCAAACAAAAGGACCAATTCAGTATTTGCAAATGCTAAGATTATCGGAAACAAAGAAAATAATTTTGTCACCCCAGAAAAAAAAGTCCTTTTATGATTGTTCTGAAAAAGCCCCCTGCCATGAACTGCTGCCACTCCTAAGAATTCAAAGCATGCAGCTAATGCACATGGTTCTGCTTCCAGCTTCATTAATATGAGATTTTGGCACCACAGGAGCACCTCCTGTGTGTACTGGATCCAGATCTGGCATAAGAACACCATTATGTTTCTGTTCAATTAGAGCACACAATGTGGTGTTTATGCCAGTTTTATGCTTACTGGAGGACAGACATTACCTGATTCGGTACAGTGTCTGCCAGAATTTGTCAAACATATCTGAACCAGCATAGTAATTTTGTGCTTGTTCAGTGCTTGGCAGCACATGGCTGTGATGTCCTGGTCCAGCACTGGATGCTTTTTATGCCAGATTTTCTATCGCATGAAACTGTGATTTAAGACATACAGTGCAGTTACATGCCTTGCTTATATTAACTAAAATGTTCTGCCTCTTTACTGTAAGGTGTTAATTACCATATGCATAACAGAGATTATATAATTCCAGAGAAAAGGCTCTCCTTTGATGTTTACTCCTGGGCTTCAGGTTTCTTAGTGATGCAGTACTTGTCAGGTCTATCTGCCTCCTGAATGTAAAACACTTATGTCTCACTTCAATAAGTAAATAAAAGGCACCAAGTTAATATGAGCAAAGCATGTAAAGAAAAGGAGTATTAGATCAGAAGAGAAATCTATTATCCACTCCTGCTTTCCTCACTTCCCATTGAGTGGGATGTAGGACCAAGCCACTCTGCACTCTGAGTTGCTCCACTTTCAACAAATATTGGTCAAATCCTGCAGGATCAGAGCCAGCTTTGAGACGTGCTGGCAAAAGGATTTTGCTAGGATACTCCCTTCCTCGTCATCCCTCCCAAGCAGAACAGAGTCATTTATAGCAAAGTGGGTGGGGAGGGCTCAGAAATCTTTGAGCCCCTCCAGCTTACCCAGGCGACACAGAGGCCAGCCACATGTACACTGGGGATGTCAGCATCCCAGCTATTTTCTAGAAACAATTCCCTCTAAAGGGAGCAGTTCTTCAGACAAAGCCTTATGACACATCCGGGTGACTTTAAGGCTCTTTTCCTTTTCATCTAAATTACTTAGTCATGGAACCCGGAATAATTATCCATAAGTGGTCAAAAGAGCCACAGAAACAAAATGCCTCCTGGGACATTGCAACACAATACTGAACTAGTAAAAAGAAACTTCATTAATCTAAGAAGGTCTAAGAAGAGTCTCTTTGTTTCACCTGCTTTCTCCCATGTCTTTGTCTTATTTTTTCTCCTTCCACCTCTGTTTTCTTCTTCTTCTCCTCTTCTTCTTCCTCTTCTCTATGTCATCCTCTTCTGTCTTTGTTTGCATTCCCTCTTCTAAAATACACTTTTCTTCTCTTGTTCATCATGTCACTCCTTTTCTTTACACAGTGGTTTTACCTACTTCTCTCCTTTTTTCCCTGATCATTCCCACTCATCCCTGGCCACCGTCCTCCTCAGTTTCTTTTCTCTGTCTCTTTAGTTATCCCTTGCTCTTCTCCACCTCAGTTCTCTCTGTCTGATGTTTTCTTTAATCTTTGCCTTCCTGGGGAAATTAAGTTCTCTCACCTTGAATCTTACACCTTCTTATTCCCCATTCTTGCAGTCCTTTCCCTCTTTATGCTGTGGATTATTCTCATTCCCTCGCACCTCACTGCCCTGCAAAATTTCTGTATCCTCACCCATTAGTTACTGGGCAAAATGTCTTTCACAAGCTATGGATGTCACTACAGCCACAGGAGCCACAACCATGGGAGTGATGTTTACAGAAGCAAGACTAGGCTGAAAAGAAGCCCTGCTTGTGCACAAGTTAACTCATGGAGAGGTTATTAGTTTGGTTTATCAAAGGGTGGGTCAGCAGACAGGAAAATCCCAAGCTTATCTGTTTGTCCTTTGGACAGCTATGCCTGTTTTGTCATTGTTACTAATCCTTTCCCACTTTCCCAAAGAATGTTGTTGGTGCTGCACAGATGAAGGGCTGCTGGTTGTCCCTTCCCTTGCCCCTCTTGGAAGTGTGGATGGTTGCTGTGGTCGAAAGCATGCAGTAGCAGAGCCAGATCCCCTCTTCCACTTATGTTGGTATGCAGCTTGTAGCTGAGTCAGCTCTTTGGATGAGATGTTCTTTCCTGTGGCTGGAAGTTGCATCAGAAGTTCACCGCAGAGGACAGCTGAGCCACCAGGCAGCAGCCAGCAGTGCCTGGTAGGGTGCTTTTGCACTCTTTTTGTGAGCTGTACCCAGGTAGTCCCCTGCTGCATTGCGAGCTGATCTACAGAAAGGGCAGCCATGCACAACCTGACTGCTAGAACTGGTCACTGGCACAATGTGCTTTTAAGTTGCTGTGAAGAGTCCCCTCTGCTCATGGCCAGCCTTCACACTAAATATCCCTTTCACAGTGAAAAAGGCTAGAAACTACCCAGAGTAACTCCTTCCCAAGGGCACCATCACTAAGTCAACAAAGTTGCAATATAAATGCATGTGTCCCATTGTTAGGGGTTGGAGAGACAAAATTGACAGGGGTTTGTCAGGAACACCCACAAAGATCCCTAGACACAGAGCAACCAAGTTTAAAGATCCAAAAGGCCAGCGTCTTGCAACAGCAGCCGCCAAGTACGGTCAAGCAACAAATGAACATTTGCTTTACTGCTTCATATTCTTCCCAGTTTTTTTTCCTTAAGAAACGCAGAGGATAAATAATTCTGGCCACAGTGCCTGAGGTCACACAAACCCGTATGAAACGAGCAAACAATACCCCCATTAAATGTATGGAGAAGCTTAGAGAAGGGAACAACTCACCTCCAAGAGCTTCACCCAAGTCCCACAGGAAGGCTACAGCAGAGCCAGAAATAGAGCCCAGACCTCCTGACTCCAAGCCCCGGGCCCTAACAAAAACACCAGCTTTCCTCTACCAACCCTCTCTTCATACACTACATTGACCAGACTGGAAAAGGCATTCAAAATAAATAAAACCTACTTCTCACGCCAAGTTTTAAAAAACATTTTCTTGTCATGGCTGGTTGTTTTTCTCCTGCTAGACATTAGGCAGTCTCCACGAGTGAGACAGTTCTCCTTTCTTCTCCAGGAAACACAGTTGTCTCCCACATGTTGCACTCAATGTAGCTCAAAGAAATGTTTTAGGAAATTCCCCCTAATTCAGTGAAATTGTTAGCTTGGCAGTGGCGTGCTGGAAACAGGACTGAAAGATTGCCTTGGAGCTTTTTTTTTTTATTTTTCCTTTTGAAAGTGTAGAGGAGAGCTCGGGCTTCAGACGGGCTGCTGAGGAAGACAGAAACTCATGTTACATAGGAAAGATTTGGCAGGCCCAAACACAGAAATTTCCAGAAGTGTTTGCGTGGCAACAGCTCTGTGCCAATCCACATTTTTTAGCTATTCTGGCTGGATGCCCAGCCGACAAGAAAGTCTTGTATCTCCACACAGTTCACTGGCTTCCCTGAGGAGTTTCCATACTGCATGGCAACATTGGATAATCTCATTTGCGCGCCAGAAAAACTCCTGCTACTTACGCTGTTACTAAATACCAGATGTGCTTAATAAAGAGTAAGTGGAGCCAAACCTAGGGTAATCACATAACCTATCATTAACATTTTCTAAAAACAAAAAAAATGCCATTGGAACAGCAGATTACTGTTTTGCTTTGTTTGCTTTACGCCCTGTTACGGGAACCCCTGGGGTGCTGGGAAGGGAGCATGGCAGGAGCAGACAGCTCTGGCACGGCCGATGACATTGTTTACAATCACACCCCTGCACATCTGAAACATGTGTGAGAAAGTAAAGGCTAAGCAGATTTCCCCTGTGCTGGAGAGGGAGGGGAGGATTGCAACAGGAAGTCTACGCCACTGAGAAAGTGCTGGAGTCGTGTTTCTTCATCCTGGGGAGGTGGCTGGGAAGGGGGAATGCAGCAAGGGTGGTGTGAGTTTGGTCCTTTAAGACATGCACATCTGCAAGTCCCCACTGCACAGGAATGCAGGATTGGGCCTTGTTCCTGGAAATTTAATGACGGCCCAAATCCTCCAACCCCATTTAAAATACATTTTTGTGTGAGTCAGGGGGCCAGTCACCACACAAAATGTGTGTGCACATTTATTATGGATTTAAATGGATGTTGCACATGTGCATATCTGATGCTGACCAGATCCTTCAGGGAAATAGCTAAGTCACAGTGATGGCGGGTGAATTCTGCTACAACAGGCTGTTAAGGAGGGAGACAGATGCACTGCAACATCCACAGCCCCTGTGCACTCCTGGCAGTGGAGGCCTGGAGAGCAGTGAATCATTCAAGTGTGAGAGGGGCAAGACATCCCTGAAATGAGACATGGACAAAAAACCTGGCTTCTCCCACAGCTGTCTCTGCAACTGACAGGGGGAATGGACTTAAATGACTAGAAAAAGAGCTTTTATCTTTATTTTAGAGTCAACTGGTACCCAGCTGTAAGAGAAGTCTGGCAAAAGCCTGTTGACTGGGTCCTCACAAGGGTGGCCATCCCTCACAGGTCTGCTTGCTCTGGCTGGGTGGAAACCAAGGCAATGGGATGGGAACAGGGACAAGTTCAGGCCTTGCTTGTTTTGTACACCAAGGCGGGGAGCAGTGAGTCACTCTCATCATGAAACAGCCTCAAGCAATGCCATTGCTCTAGGCCCTCAAGCAAAACTCTGACCCAAGTCCGTGGGAGTTGCAACTATGCAAAACTGGGATATCTGATGCCAGGAGCTGTGCCAAGGGCACTGGGTGAAGAGGTCACAGTAGGTGTCAGCCTGCCACAGCCCAGGAGCAGGAGGGTGGCCACAGCCCAATGCTCACATGGCTCCCAATGTGACTGAACCGCAACATTTTCCAAAGGCTGGATGCAAGAAAAGAAAAGCCAGCAGACCAGGGAAACGCAATGATCTTGCTGCTGCAAGCCCTTGCTCGTGCCCTCCCCGCTTGGCCCTGTTCATTGCAGCCACTGTGCAAGGCTGGGCCCAGACTCCATGTCACCCCATGAATTCAGCATGGTCCCAAAGGCTGTGCAGAGTGTCAGCAAGTAGCACATCAGCCTGTGCTGCCCCCAGGACAAACACTTGGTAAAATCCTGCATCCCGGCACAGGAGCCAGCTGCACAGTGGTAGTGATGGAGCAGCTGATCCTGCCTGGGCCACGCTTTTGCCTGATGTAGGTATTGCTTGGCTGGCTCCTAGCCACAGGCTCAGGGCAGCAGATGACTCATGGCATCAAAATAACCATGTCCCCACCAGCTATTCTGTCTGTGCCACAGTCCTGGAGAGCTGGGTTTGCTGGTGCCACCGCTTAGAGGTTAGGTTGAGGAGGATGTAGTTAGCCTATTGGGGGGTGAAACACTAGGACACTTGGATCCTGCCCCACATCTCCCTCTTCCAGATCCATCCTTCTCCTTGTACAATGGCTGGAGTGGCCCTGACTGATCAGCCTTCAGACGAAAAGATTTGGTTTCACCTGTACTGCTGAGGAGCCCCAAGGAGGGTCTAAGCATCCTTCATCGTTCCAATCTTGTTGCTGGCAGCTTTCCTGTCTTTGTCACCGTAGTGTCTTGGGCACTTCTGGAGGACTGAGGGAGCTGTCTATGACTTGGTAGCCAGAGCAGGAACGGACTGCACCCACAGTGAAGGAACAGAGCAACCAGCTTTCCCAAAGTAAAAACCTGGGACTGCAGTGACATAGCCAGCAGCGATCTCCCTCAGTCTGCCCACTCCCTGTCTGACAGAAGAATTTGTATCAGTGCAGCTGCTGATGCGGGGGGGCCTCATCCCACCCGCTGTGGGTGGTGTGCAACAGAGCCAGGAGAAAATTAGGTAGCGGCTGCCCAACCTTGTATCACTGTTTCCACTTCAAACTTTAGGGATCTTCTAGAAGAGTTAGGAAACAGCAGAGAAGAACAGCTAATCAGCTGCATAAAGCCACTCCTTTCTTCCCCTCACTGCTGCTAGGGTCTCCCGGCCCCCCTGCCCACCCCACCCTGCCAGACTTCTTTAGTCAGCTGCCCCACTCTTGGCCTCCCCCCAGAAGGCTGAGGGAATGCTCAGGCAAGGCTCCTTAACTGCAAACATCCAGGCATCTCAACACATCGCACTAGGTCTATCTCCTTCCTCGTTGCACTACATAGGCCAGTCACTTCAGCTTGTACGTGGACCAATAAAAGGATGTAGTGCCATGATCAGTGTGAAAAAAAATGGGGTTTAAGATCTTAATTAGAAAAGAGGTAAGAGAGAGTTTTAAGAAGGGCAAGGGCAGCAAGAGCGGCAAGGGCAGATGAGATGAGGCTGAGAGGAAGGCGAAAGGGAAAGGGAAGACAACTCTGACAGTCCCATTATATCTTCTTCTGTTCCCCAGCAGCTGAGAGATGGGGGAAGGGGCATGAAACAGTTCCTTACATGTGCAGTAAAGATGCAAGGGGTGACTGCTTTATCCTTCATTTCTTACTCTGGCAAGCCTAAGCTGACCCTGTCTTTTTCCATGTCACGGGGCTGCCGTATCTGTTTAAACAACCTCTCCTAGCTTCTATCAATCAGACCCAAAGTTGGACAAGCGGGCAACACAATGTCAGGGAACAACTGCAACAGAATGCACACAGGAAAGATATGTTGGAGCTCTCCAACACATTAAATGGTTTTATCTTATCTGTTGCCAGAAGGGACAAAGAGCTAGAGGGATGGTGAAGGTCAATCAGGCATTTAGGAGAGCTCAGAACAAGGGAATAACTGATTACACTGAAGGGCATCACATTTGCAATTAAGGCTGAGCTCCAAAAATATGGGGGAAGTAAGCTGTTTCTCTTTCCTAGTTCAGTATAAGGAAGGATCCCCAATGTCTAGAACCAACAACTGTGTGGAAGTGTCATTTCCCTTCCTGCATTCCCACCAGGTTCTGAATGAGAGAGGATGAGCAATAAGCCTGTGGTTATTTACAAGAAAAAGACTTAGCACTTCTGGGCACAGCTCTGTTGCCAGTAAAAAGCACGATGAAAAGCATACTTTCTTTGATGAAACCTCATTCAAGTGGTTTATGGGTAAAGGTGAATCTAGTATATATCATATTTGTCTGATGGCAAACAGAGTGCACTTGTGAAATGCATCTGACTACATGTTCTGAGAAAATCTTCATGAGACATCTGTAAGCTTTGAATCACTCCATTGTTGTCAGGGTTTCAGATGGAAGTTGTTCTGGATACAAAGGAATGGTGGATCACTAATGGCTTATTGGTTATTAAATGCTTTGGGTTTAGGAACTTAGAGGACATGTAGATACTTTTCTCATTTTCAGCTTTGCATGAAGCAAAATACTAGATGAAGATAAATAACCAGAGCAACTTGCTTTTTGCTTGAGAAGTAAAGACCCAGGCTATTGCTGTATTAAAAAAAATGTGTGAAAATATGTGAAAAGTGCTTTTGACCCCCTGTAAGAGAATAGCTCTGTCACTGATCTATATTAGCAGGCCTTAAAATGAAACTGCTGTGAGCCAAAGAGGAAGGTATGTGCTAAAGTTATGTCACAGAGAGAGAGAGAGAGAGAGAGAGAGTGAGGAGAGTGAGAGAGTATATCTGGCTTAGCCACCCAACTCTGTTGCTGACATCCTACTGTTTTATCCATCTTTCTTGGTTTAGCACAACAATTTCAGAGCACCAAAATGAATTGATTGCTTATAGTTTTATAGTTAGATAGTCTGCTGGATGGCCCTTAAATCCTCTCATCAAAAATGGCAAGCATAAGATGCCCTTCCTGACGGCTTCAGCCTGGAGAGAGCAGGTTCATGTTCCAGGGAACTGCTGAGAAGTTACAAAGGCTGTATCCACTGGACACCCTCTCTGTTACCGCTCGCTCAAAGCAAAGCTTTGCAAGTTATCGCTCAGCTTTCACTGGAGGGGAAAAAAAGTAATCACAGCGTTCCTGATTTAGTGCCCCCTTGGCAGACTTTCGTCTGCTTAGGGCCACATGACAGTGGCCTGCTATCCCAGCCTGCTGTCAATTCAGACTTCTCTCACTTCATTTCCTTGGCTGTTAAGTGATGCTGAAGCCACAGTCAGAACTTCAGTTGCAGTGAAACACGGTACTAATACACTGAAATGAGAACCTCTATGGAAACACCTTCCAAAATAATGGAAGGTGTGAGGTAAAACTGGCTTAGGTGTTTGATTGCTGCATCTGCATGTCACATAATTGTGATGTTGGCCTACAGCTGGTGGTAGAAAACTTGCTGGTGCAAGCAAGGCTAGATCAGTTCCAGACCCCTCATGACACCTCCCATTCCTCCAGGTGCCAGTTAGAGCTCTGCATCCCTGCTGTATGCCAGGCAGTTCTTGTCTTTTCCCTTGCACACACAACATTTAAGATGACCAGGAACAAGTTAGGAGAGGCCATAGTCATTGTTCTTGCCCCTCAGCTCTCCATCTCAGCTACACTTACCACCCTACACTCATGGCAGCTGAGGGCTGATCATGGTGGGGATTTTGGGGTTGATGCATTAAAAAGCTGCTTTACCATCTCCCTCAGGAGTTTTCCCTGCCAGCTGCCCTGACTGCAGTTAGGACTGTGTTGACTGTTACTCCCTGGGATGGCTGCTAGTGCCAGAGGTGACAGTGGGCACAAGACCTCAACTAGCCATATCCTTTCAGTATCCTGTTGGAAGGGCTCAGGAGCTTCATCCTGCTGAACCATCAGTGGGGCTCCCTCTCCCATCCCTACATCTGTGCCATGATGTCTCAGCTATAACACTGCTGCCAAAAATTTTGTCCAGACACCAGCAGGATAAGTGCCTTGCAGCTTGACAGAGTATTAACAGCGAGAGGCAATTCTGCAAGATTTGGCCTAGGCAAAAGCAGTTGCCCTCAGTAGCTGCATAGCTATAACTGAAGCCCAAACAGAAAGCAAAGCATCTATCACTGAGCAAGCTGGTGGAGGCACAGTGAGAGACCACCCAAGCCCTCAGTGCTTAACATGCAAAGGATCATGACCTTGGGGAAAGGGAAGAAGTGATTTTCCGGTATTACTGAGAGGAACAGACAGACAGCTATCGGGATCTCCCAGTATCACACAGAAAATGCATTACATGATCAGGAATGAATGCAGGTTTCCTAATTCCCAGTCCCATGGCAGCCATCATACTGGTTCCTGCCCAGTATGGGACATCAGGTTTCATTCAGCCTTTTGAAATGACAGCTAGCTATTTATGGCTTCTGCCTACATTACTTCTAGGAGCAGCATCTTTCTATATTTTACGAACTCACTCCAAGTTTCCTTGAGTATCCTGCCAACACAGGGTGAATTTCTGAGAGTAATCTTCCCTCTTTTTTCCAGAACAGAGAACATCTGGGACTACTGAGATATCATCTTGTGGCATTGGCTGGCTTTTTTCTTAAATGAGTTTCTCTGTAACAACTTCATGATGCTTTTCCTGGGAGGGAAACTGTCTCATCTAAAACCTTGTCTCACATATTCCTTTATGGAGGACATTTTATGCTAAAGCTCTTGAAAGAATTTCCTTTTGTGCTCTGTCCCCACCTTTCTCTGTTTAATTCCTCCCAAATGTCTCTCTGATGCTTAACCTGCAGGTCGACCTATTCACCAAAACCAAAGCAAAATGCTGGTTTGAATAAGCTCAGGATACATGGATGTCACTCCTGAATATTAGCAGGCCACACGATACTACCAACTTTATTTGATCCCATTTGCTGAAGCAGCCTGAATTTCTCAGGGGCAGGTTTTTTTAATCCTAGTTCATTATTGTTCAAACCCATCAAGCAAATGGCTGTGAAGTGGAAGCTTGAATGGGCTTGTTTAATAGGCAAAGTCATTCATCTGCTGCATAGCAGCTCTGCAGCAAGGCTGTCTTCTCTCTTCTACTTCTTACTGAGTCTGCATTGGCAGCAATGGTGTTAAACGCTGGTAGGGAAATGCTGGGGAGAGTAAATCTTTGGCTTCACACTAACTGCTTTTCTTTGCTGCAAGAAATCCTTGCTGAAGTAAATGTTCTGATTGTTTCTATGGATCAATCACCTATTTTAAATATCTCACATCTCCCTTGATATTGCTGAGGACACTGGCCCCATGGCAAGCTGTTTTCTTTATCTGAGTGAGTGATGGCCAAAGCAGCAACCCACTCAGGTCACAAAATATAACCTGTAGGATCTCACTACAGGTCTTATCACTGCTGCTGTGGAAAGCCAAGATAGTCCATGAAACCATGGCACCTGCCAGCTTTGGAAAACTAGCCCTAAGGTGTCGGGATGGGCGTACCCCTGTGAGCTAGGAGATGCACTGAGCTTCTTTACCCCCTGACTTGCACAATGTTTGAATTAAGAATCAGACCCTGAGCTGGCGTGAACTGGTGCATGGAATTTTGGTGGAGCCCTGCCAGGCAACAGCAACTGAAGTTCTGGCACCCAAGTCTATTTTTTTATACATAAAACTTGCTACTTTTGCATGGCCTTTGGTTTAGTAGAAATGCCAGAAAAGTGTCCTGGCTGTGTTTCCCCTATGAAAGCATGGATGGAAGATCTTGTTTCTGGACACTTGCACCAAAGACATGTTCAAGACAGATAACTGCTAGTATCTGTCACAGGGCCATTTCTGTACCAGGAAACGTGTATGGGAGCTTGGCCTTTCCTCCTCCTCCCTGCCTGCTAAAAGCCAACTGAAACTCATTACATACCAGGAATACCAGCATCCCCGAAAAGACTGTGCTGGGTGGTGGAGGAGGCTCTCCCTCTCTTCCTTTTTCCCTTCCGCCCAGCTTGGCTAGTTGTTTGGCAGAGCCCCAACGTTGGAAGGGGGAGCAGACAGGGGCTTGGGAAGGCAGCAACTTCCCGAGCATACCCACAGCCTCATTTTGATCTGCAGTACTGCCTGCTCATTTCCACTTCACAGATGCTGCTGAGCTCCGCCGCAGAGAGACAAATCCCAGAAGGGGAAGGGAGTGTGGTAGGGAGGGAAGAGATGAAAGCAGAAAAGAGCTGCATTTATTAAGCTGTTTTTCTTTCAGTGAAAAGAAGCATTTATCAGTGATTTCATATGTCATGTGAGATGTGGCTCCCTGCCAGTTTCTAAGGATGCAAACAAGCCACTGACATCATACACTAAATATAGAGCAGCTCCTGCTTTAGGTGAATAAATAATGCAGATGCGAAAGCCCAGGTTTTCGGTTACACATTCATTACCATCCATCTGTCAGGTTCTCATCATCAGGAGAACAATGTCTAACTCCAGCAAGGACTGACAGGTGAAGAATGCAAAACAACTGGAGACAATAAGTGATTAAGCAGATTTTCCTTGTTCTCTGGTGTTTTTTTCTTACAGCTACATTTCATTTCAGCACTAATCCATGGTGCAGCTTTTCCAGCACAGCTCTGCCACCTCCCTCCCTTTCCCTCCAAGCCAAGCTGGAGTGACAAGCCTGGGTGGGGAGAGCCTGAACAATGAACATGGCCAAAATGTGGAAACTTCCCTAGGCGCTTAGCAGGGGAAAAAAAACGGAAGAAAGAAAGTGACCAAAAAAAAAAGGCTCTGATCACAGAGTGCAAGCAGTAAAGCAGCAGCATCCCCCTATGAAGCATTGCTCCCTGCGCTGTCAGAGAGAGATTTTAATTATGGCCTCCCAATGCTAATCATTCATGATTCCTCTAGTGTTTTGGGGTTTTTTAAGGAACCCATTTTAAAAACTGCACAAATAAACCTTTAGCTGGCTCCATGGTGTATTATTTTAGCTCTCAGAAAGCCCTCCAAGAAGGATTAGGATTGATAATAAAGCCAAATCAATAACTTTCTCCCTTCTCCTCCTTCAGATCAAAGGCACTGAGCAGGAGGAAGCATCCCAACCCATCCTTTCTGGGGGAGAACAGAAACAGAAGAGTGGGAAACAAGGAGACAATGCGCCATCAAAGCTGCCGCAAGGTGTTGGATCAATGACAACATCTGCATGAGGGTCTGGGCTACAATAGAAGCTGTTACCATGGAAACGGGTGCAAAAGCATCAGGCGGGAAGAAGGAGGCAATGATGAAAGGTGGGAAAGCGGGATGGAGTATTTTTAGATTGCTTAGGAGGAATGCTACACAGTGACATCATCCTATCTCATTATTTGCACTCGTGCCGTATAACGCATTGTGGTATCTGCCCCAGACTGTTAAATGGGAAAATGTTATTATGGACGTGAATTATAAATACTGCAGTGAAACTTGAGCTTGGGAGTTATTAGACATCACTATTCTGTAATAAAGGAGAGCATTTAAAACACTGTGCTGTACAGATTGACTGTACAGTGCAAGAAACATTATGTCTAGGATTTTAATATTCTCAGAAAGTAATTATGACTCATCTTTTTATTGTTATTAAGAAGTAGAGTGCAAATAATTTTACACATTTGATATCCCACACATCAACAAGCCTTTTGCACTGGAGAAACATGGCCTAATTTTCCAGAGTGCTACATGCTGACATGTTCCAAGTGAGTGTCATAGTAGTCATAGGTGGTCAGCACTGCCAAAAATCCAGCCATCTGTGTCACACATGAAAGAAGCCTCATTAATCTCAAAAACACAAAGTGTACGTTTCACTGCCTGTTCAGCTCCTGTACGTGTTTCACTGTACGTGTTCAGCTCCTTTGGTAGGGCCAGACCCCTTTCACAGTTAAGGACCAGTAGATGCCCATGACATCTGCTGAAATCCTGATTCTAGGCGGGGAAAAAATTCTGGCTGTCAGATATCACTCCTGGCTGCCTAACAGAAGGGAAAGCCTCCAGTCTGGGGAGATGAAGCAAGCTGGGTCTCATCTGCCTTGCGCCGGGAGGTGGGTGCCTGGAGCTTGCCACACCAGAGAGGCTGGAATCACTACTCCTGTCAAGATGCTTGCAGTGAAGTCACAAGGATAAACCCAGAGGAATGTGTGTTTCTTGTAACTGCAGAACTCTGAGCCCTCTCTGTGCCCTGGAATAACCATCGGTAAATGTCACGCTCAGCCAAAGTGTGTCGGGGCCACCGGGGCCTGTCACTGGAGATAGGCAGGGACTGAAATTCCCAAGCCCTGCTGATAGCCACTGGTGCTGCCAAAATAGCGGCGGGTGAGTGACAGGGCTTGCCCTAGCTTTTGCCCTGTGCACAGCAGAGCACGTGGGCACTCAGCCATTTGTTTTCGCACTTTGGATGGACCCTGCGTCAGGAGGCGAGAGCAGGAGGCGGGTGACGGGGCGGTGCCAGGCTCCGATGCCAAGGGTGTAGGGCAGGCGGGGGAGCATGGCCCAGCAGCAAGGAGCAAGCCAGGCTGATGTCATGACATAGCCCTCCTCCTTGGTGAGCTAAATATACCCTCCCTGTGCCCCTCACTGTGCCGCCTGTCCCAGGGGTGCAGGTGGGCTGGGAGCAGCAGCGAGAGGCTGGGGGTGCACAGCTGAAGCCCTGACCTCCCGTGCCCTGCCATAAAAGGCATTGGTGCACAACCCAGCCAACTGGGGAAACAGAACAAGAAATAGCACAGGGATGATTGTGGACAACCAGAAAGAGAAGCAAGCCAGGGAGTTGCCACCTAGCAGTAGGCAGAGGGGGGTTTACAGCAAGGACAACTGGTAGCAAAACCTGATGTTCTTTTTTTTTGTTTTTTTTCCCATGCAATCACATATTTGAGCTCTCTTTCCTACCAGAAGATCTGACTCTTTAAATGTATAATAAATAGTGAAATGTTCTGATGTATGTGTGCTATTTCTGATCCATCTTTGGGGGGAGAAGATGAAGGTTACCCAACACAGCACAGCTCAGGCTGCTGCGGGTCCCACAGGGCATGTCTATGAAGAAGGATAGAAAAGGTGAGTGAATTTAGCTGAACCTGAATAACAACACCTGAAGACATTTTCTTTCCTAGTCTAAATGTAGTCTTCTAGCTGACTTCCCTGAGTCTATGGTACCTAGTCCTCATGATGATTAACCAGATCATGCCTGAAACAGCAGCCTTTTTTTATGATATCTTTAGTTAACTTGACCTATTCTGCACATTGGCTTCATTCAGGTTAACCTTACCTCCATTTCCCAGTTAAGCTAATGCCCAGCACAATGCTGAATATCTTTATGCTTTCTTCCTGGCATCTCTTTTTTGGCAATTATCATTTTATTTTTGAGGAAGGACGTTATGGCTCTACATCTTACAATATTAGTGTTGGATATAGATGAAACAATATTTCATGTGACTTATCATTTAATTTATATTATATGTTAGCTTTGGCAGTGGCAGTGTTGTAGTCATGCCAGTAGAGAAACTTTGATCTGAATGAGTGTAAAACTCAGCCAGCCTTGATGAATTGCAGAAAATAATTTCAAATATTAAAAATCTGCCCTGTGCTTTTGGGGATACAAGTGTTTCTGATGCCCTAAATATCACACTTTAGAGGAGGCATGACCTCTCTCCAAAAATCAAGGACCATTTTAGGACAACATACAACTTGGGATAAGGAGTCACTCTGGGCACGTGTGGAATTCACCAGACACATTTTGGGCACTGCCCCAATCTGACTCACAGCAGTCGTGGACATGTACGGCTCGAGAGACCATCCAGACCCTCTTCCCCACCCCTTCCCTCTCTTTCTAGCTGATATCCTGACTGATATGTGTTTAACCTTTTAAAAATATCTTTGGTGACAGGAACAACCCTCCACCAGGGCTCACCTCTGCTGTTGTTTGCAGCATGTTTTTCCTTTAGCTGTAACCCAGCTCACTCCCACTGACAAAGAACTCATCTTCTCTGCCTACCTGAAGAATAGTTGGTTTAATGGCAATCCTTACATATTTGACACATTGCTATGTCTGGCCTCATCCTCCAGTCCTCCAGCCTGAACAAACCAGCTCTTTCAACCCTTCCCTGTAAGCCACGTCTTCCAGGCTGCCACCATGCCCCTCTCTCTTCCCTGCTCACTTGCATCATCCCTGGATTAGTGGGATGCTGTCCTCTTCCTGTCTCAGCCCTGAAGAGGAAGAAATGTTGATTTCCCCCATCTCACATCTAGCATGACCTCTGGCACCTCCTGCTTGGCCCCTTCCCCATTCCAGACCACTGTCTTCTGCCTTGCCACTCAGCCAGACCTCCCCTGCTCTGCTATTGCCAGCCTAGCCCTTCCCCACAGCACTGTTATCTGCTTGAGGCCTCCTTCTAAGTGAGTGCTGTGCACTCCCCTGTATTGAATTTCATTTTATTGATCTCAGACCATTTCTCCTACTTGCCAAGACCACTTTGATTTCTAGCCCTCCAAAGTGCTTGCAAAGTGTGCTTCCCCACCTGGAGTTACTCGTAGATTTTAAAGTGTGCTTCCTAGCCTAATACCCTCCTCATTAATGTTATAAATAATTGCAGTACCATCCAGCACTGTCTGCTTGCTTGCTGCTTTCCCTTCCCTTTGACCTCTCTGTGTACCAGAGCAGTGAGCACCCTTGCCCATGAGACATGGGAGAGTCATGGGCTTAACACCAGTGACAGCAGCCCCCTGAAAACATGGGGTAAAGCACAGTGTCCCATGTTCAGCCACTTGCTGCTGCCAGCATCAGGCATTAGGGCCTCACATCTGATGTAAGCATGCCTCCATCCAAAGTCAAAAAGCTGCTCCCATATGTGTGTGCATGCATAGGGGTGTTGAATCTCAAACCTGTAGCCAGAAGACAAACTGGGATTGGTTTGGCTCAGCAGGACTGCTGAAGGTTGGACTACTAGGATGTTTACTGAGTTTGTGCAGCTTCAGCTCGTGCTTGCCAGGGACCCAGCTGAACAATTAAAGGAAATATCAGTTCAGTCGCAGGTTGCAGCACACTCATAGCTCTGCCTTCAATGAATAAAATTAATCATTCACACTGATTCTCTAATCAACCCAATCCTCAGAGGTATAAATTATGCTGGCAGATATATAATCAGTGAGGTTTTCTAAATTAACCTAAAAAACCCCAAATAACCCTCCAAGTCTCTCAGCATTGGCTGAGCTGAGCAAAGGCTGTCTAAAACAAGCGGAACACGAAACTGTGTGGCAGCAACCATGTCCTGGAAAAGCTGATAGAAAAACAACCATCCTGGAATGGAGAGCTTTGATCCAAAATTATAATGTCCCACTCTGGTCTGTCCTTTCCTCACTGACTCTGCCCAGATTCTTGGGGCATGCCTTGATTGCACAGAAATCCTGTCAGCATCCTACACCTCTGCAGGTGCAGGAGCACCTCAGACAAGGTCCTAATCTCTTCAGACTGCAGATCTGTAGGCAGGAAATACACCACAGCACGACTGGGAATAAAACACAGGGTGCAGGGATATGGTCATAAACTGATGTCACCCTCTGCTAAATGCACCCCTGAGAGCAGCCTCAGTCTGGCTGTTGGATGGAGGGGAACATCAGCTTGACAGCTTCAGCTTGATTTTCTCTTCACACTGCTTCTGTGGCAGGAAACACCAGTGTTCCTTGAAAAAGTGAAGGTGGCTGCTGTGTGCCAGCTCCCAGCAGACAGCCCATGTGAAATGGTTGTTCATCCACTGATCTGGGTCTGCAAAGGAATTTTGAGCCACTTTATTTATTCTCTATAGAGATGTGGATTGAAATAATTGTACTGGTATGTACTAAGTAACAAAAAAGACATGTCAGGATTCTAAATGCAGCATTTGGAGCTGTTAGAGGAAAGCAGTGAAACAAAGCAGCAAAACATGAGTTAAAAGCATATTGCCTGCTTGACCTGGGGGGAAGAAGAAAGTTTGTATGGGGCCCAGCCTGCTGCTTTATGTAGCCACTGTTTTATTATCTAAAATAAAAATAAAATTTATTCCAGCAAATAATGGTAAATATTTGATGATATAATTATGTCTTATTAATGCAATGTTCTTTCTTTTGCAAATTAAATTTTCACAGGAATTCATCACCCATTTAATTTTTATTATTTAGGCCATGACTATGTCACAGTTGTTTGTTAGAACCATTTGATTAATATTAAATGTTTAAAATAAAAACTCCATTTATATTTTAGTTATAATGGCCCTACAAAAATATTATGAATACGAGTCAGTATTTATGGACCACATTAGCTCTTAGTACTACCTTTGATATTTTTATTGCTGT
This sequence comes from Lepidothrix coronata, assembly GCF_001604755.1. Classification (NCBI taxonomy): domain Eukaryota; kingdom Metazoa; phylum Chordata; class Aves; order Passeriformes; family Pipridae; genus Lepidothrix; species Lepidothrix coronata. Next base: position 4,084,521 of record NW_016690241.1, read on the forward strand.
ACAGGACAGGCACAGTTCATTACATATGAAAAATAGTTTAATTTTCGGGAGCTTTGTAATGATCCATAAACTGAAGTATTTTCCTTGCCATGCCACACAAACCCTGTGAGTTCTTCCTCCTGCTCTCACCTCTTTTGTCCTGAAGAAAGCAGACCTGAGGAAGGGACAAATCTACCCTAGATTAAGTGGATCTCTTAAAAAACATGAATGCGGGAGATACAAGCTGTGAAAATCCTGAACACACAGCTCCCATCCATTCAAATGCACAGATATGGACTATAACTGAGCAGGAACAGGGGGAGAGCATTAACTAGCAGGAGCTGTCTCATGGGTTTGTAAGGCATCTGGCATACCTGTTGGATGTGGTAATAAACTGAACTCTGTACGTTTAACAGTTACCCCGCACAGAAAAGCTCCTTGTGGCCACTACAGCAGGTGGCTGCTATGGGTTTCAGGCTCCAAAGATGCCCAAGAGCAGGCTGTCCTGCTGCATCAGGAGCAGCACTGGGTTTTCTGCTCCAGTAGCTCAAGCAATTTCAAGGGCTTCAGCTTTTTTTTTTTTTTTTATTTTGCAGTACTATGGAAAGTGCTGTTGGCTTCTAGGAAAAAAAAACAACCAACCAAATAACCAAACAAAACCAAAAACCAAAACAAAACTCAAAGAAAGGATCAAAAAAACCTGTCCCCAGCACTCCCTGTGCTCTCTGCCAATCCATAGGGAATCAAGAAATTCCTGGGAATCAAGTAATCCCATGGAATGTTTTCAGATGAATCAAAACCACCACGGTCATTACTGTGTCTGTAGGATGTTAGACCTAAACCAGGTATCTACAAAGGCCTTACTTTCCTTTTGCTACACCAGCTTTGACAACATCCTTACAGACTTTAAATGCCCTTATATCTCCTGCTGGTTGCAGGCTCCTCACATAGAGCATCTTCTTCCCAGCATAAAAGCTTCACTGGGCTTTTATGAGGCTTGGTGGATTTCTGCCACATACCTCGTGCTCATTTATAGTGGTGCAAAGTAAATACAAAACCTGTTCTATCTGTCCTGATGGCTTCCTATATGCCTTTCCTTGCTATGCCTGACTGGCTGAGGCAAGTACAAGAAAGACAAGGAGCTACTGGAGAGGGTCCAAGGGAGGGCTGCAAAGATGATTAGGGGGCTGGAGCATCTCCCTTAGGAGAAGAGACTGCGCGAGCAGTTTAGGGAAGAGAAGACTAAGAGAAGACTAAGAGGGATCTCATTAATGCATATAAATATCTCAAAGGTGGGTGCCAAGAGGATGGTGCCAGGCTCCTCTCAGTGGTGCCCAGTGACAGGATGAGGAACAGTGACCATAAATTAAACCAAAAGAAGTTCCACCTCAACATGAGGAAAAACTTCTTTACATTGAGGGTGGCAGAATACTGGAACAGGCTGCCCAGGCAGGTCATGGAGTCTCCCTCTCTAGACGCATTCAAAATCCACCTGGACGTGTTCCTGTGTAACCTGCTCTAGGTGATTGTGTCTTGCCAGGGGGCAAGATGATGTCCAGAGGTCTCTTCCAACCCCAACAATTCTGTCATTCTGTGATTCTGTGAAGTGTCTGCCAAGGTGGGTCCATACAGAAGAAGGATGCATCTCACCTGGGAGAAGCCAAATAATGGTGCCAGGCTTCAGCAAGTTAAACAGTCCTTCTAAATATTTTCCACTCCAAGCCTGGTCCTCTGTTTCTGAAATGCTGCCAGACAGCCATCCTGCTTCTGTGGTTGGTAGTGTCCCCTGCAATTTGCAGTTTGCTAGGCCGAGCAAGCAGACACGGCCACCAACAAAAGCTCATATTCTTCTCCTTGGCTGCTGAAGTGACACTTCAAACAAGCACAGAGAATGCTCATGGAGGCATAGTGATTTAAGTACCAGAGGTAAAAGCAGCTGCCCCCTTCTGCACGGTCAGCACATGCTCTCCAGAGCTCATCCTGATTATCATTTCAGTTCCCCAGGCTCCGGATGTGTATCAGGCATGGCTTTCAACTGAACTGAAACCTCAGTTTCGGTTTCAGGTGATGTTTATCAAAACATTTTCTTCCTGAGAGTAGTTCGGGAACTTTTGGTCTGTGAGAGGTCAGGCAGAGTGTGCATGGGCCTTCATGTGTTGTTTTCACCCCTTCTCTCTCTCAGCCACATGCACATGCTGTCTGCCTCCACATGAGAAGATCACTGAAGAAACACAGACTGTGTGTGGCCATGACCTTGTCATTGCAGCTCGCCATGGGCTGCTAGGTCTGAAGAAGTGAATCCAGACCTTAGTTTGCAGAGGCAGGGGAGCCAGAACCCCATTTCTAAGTGCTGTTGAAACCCCTGCTGAGAGTGGGGGCCCCCTCTACTGTCAGAACAGGCTGTGCTTTGTTTCCTTCCAATGCCGCCATCTCAGAAAGCAGGAAGGGATCAGTGCTCAGCAGTGCCTGGTGGGGGGCTGGTGGCTGCCCTGGGCTGGCAGGGCAGGGCAGTGGCAGCTGGAAGGGGGTTTTTGCCCCCTGGCTCCCCACACTGCCTTCCACTCACTGCACTGCCACTTTCCATTTAGGGCAAAGCACTCCATGTTTCTCAGTCACCATCAGAAAACAGGTGAGAGGGTGTCAAAGTGGGAGGCTTCATTAATTAGGTTTGAAGGTAACAGCTGCCATGTGAAACAGATGGGTCCCACCATGCACCTCTGCTAAACTGAAGGGAAGGCAACCTTTCTCCCTTCAAGAACCATGCTTCCCTTCAGCTGTTGGGCTTTGGGATCCTTGGAGAGAAACACAGCTCTGGTATGGAAACCAGCAGCAAGAGCCTGGGACAACAACCAATTTATACCCTTAAAAATACTCAGTCCTTTGAATGAACAGAAAGGTTTTTTCTTACATACTAGGAGAAAAGATGCAGCTGCATTATCGCATCAGCTAGGGCTAGACAGGAGCAACAGACAAAGGCAAGAGTGGGGGAATGAAGCCCATCAAGTCCCTTCACCCTATGTCATTCCAGAAGTGCAGAGCCTCGCTGTTTCCGGACTGCTGCCATGCTGGGCCCTGCAGCAGCCAAGGCCAATTGGGCTGCCTCCTGTGAGCTTTGTTTGTTTCTGGAAACTGAAATACCTCAGCTTCCAAATCGTGACAGGAGAAGATGCTTTAGTTAGGGTTGAAATTGGAGCCAAAATCTATTCCTGGCAATGACTTGAAGGTCATGCACCAGTGGAGAGTTCCTACCCCAACGGTATGTGCTATTAGACAGATGCGGCTGTTGCTCTTTCTCTGACAGTGACAGATTTTAGGCCACCCTTTCATGGGTGTGTTTGTTTTCTCCTCCAGTCTGCATTGCTCTCCTAATCCTTGCCCCCAGCTCAGGTTTCACCTACTTGTGCCCTCCCTAAAGGGATGTGATTAAGCACAGCTAGTGCAAAACTTTACAGTAACAGCAAATTCCTTCTTGCCTGCAGACTTCACCAGCAATGATATGGCAATATGACTTTGCAAGCATGCCCTTCATAGCTTCTTGCCTTGGTATCCCCCTGAGGTGAGCAAAGCAGTTCATATACAGCCCTTGCACCTGTCACAGGAGGGTAGGGACAGCGTGGGGACTCAAAAGTGGAAGCCGGTCAGCAGATCCATGAGAAGTGTCTATGGAGACATGTCCTATCACCGTCTTTCCCAGTTGGTGGGATGCAGCACTGCACACTGACCTCTGATGTGGCTGTGGGGAGCACAGCTCTGGTTTGCTCTCTTTCTTGAGTACCTGACAGATGTTCTTTAGAGGGCAAATGTCTTGGTCTTCACACTCTGTGGAGGAGTTCAGGCTCCCAGCATGCAGAAAAGAGAGGAACTAAGCTCCCAAAAGGGCTGCCCTGATGCCCCCACCCTGCACCACTCTGGTGCCTCTGCATCTCAAGAGGATGATTTTTTTTAAGCTGCCTCTCTGTGGGTGTTTGGCATATAAGGAGACATCAGTAAGAAATAAAGCAAACTGAGTGTTATGAATGGTGGCCACGGCATGGGCAAGTCAATCAGGGATAAATCTGGAGTAAGGAAAGAGGAGCCTGGTGCGCTACTTATCCCTATGGTCAGAGCTGGATTAGAGCAAACGGTTGCCTGTATTTATAACCTTCCCAACACCCTGCTGTGCCCAAAGAAGAGGAGAGAGGAAGGATCACAAGACCCTCACTGGCTGGGGCTTGGGAAAGGAAGTCTCTGAAATATGAACGCTGGACATTCTCTTCCCCTCCCCCTAGGGTGAAGATTTTCCATGGTGTCACTCCCACTGTCACTCATGGGGGGGAGCACCCTGGTGAGCTGATCCTCACTCCCCAACCCGCGGTAGAGTTTTTCATGAGCCCAGAGACCCAACCTGAAGGGAGGCAGAGAGAAATCTGCTTGTCTGGTCCCTGCCCCTCACCCCCTGCTGCCTCCAAGGGCTGGTGGAGCTAATTGATTTATTATGAGTACAGTCCTTTTCAGTGTGGGTCTGTGTTTATGTTTACTTTCAGGAGCTAGAGATGCTACAGATGGCTAATTTGTTTGTTCGGTATTGTTCTTTCTAGCTGCCTGGAGCTGTTTTTGTACTTCTGTATTTGTCATGGTTACTGCATACTCAAAATCTCAAGTGCCTCTTTTCCTGTGTGATGGAAATCTTACTGAATATCAGCTAAAAAGTCATGACTGTTTAGAAGGATTCTCTCTTTCGTCCCTTTGTCCGGCACTACCCCTCCTTGCCTTTGTTTAGGTGGAGAGTTCTGGGAGGCAGAGAGCCAGCTACAGTCCGGAGGTTTCCCAGAACACCCAGAAGACATGGGCAGTGGGCTTTCCCCTGGCTCTGAGAGCCTCTAAAATGGGTCACCTTCCATGCTGGTTACCAGGGAACATAGGCAGGGACAACTAGTGCTGCTGGCAAGAGAAATGGTGGTGGTGGGGTGGGAAGCAGCTGAATTTGATCACACAGCATTGCTGCCCAGTTGCTGCTGGTGGGAAGAACAAGCCCTCTGATTAGCATTCCCAAGAATACAATTAGGAGACAAGCCTATTTTCAGCAGTGTCCTCTCTCAAGGCTTGTAAAGACACAAGCGCAAAGAAGACCAGAGCAGGCGCTTCCTCCACCGCAGGCACTGGATGGCTTATATTAGCACAATGCTCCAAATCCCCTGTAAGTCCTCCCAGAAAGGGAGAGTAAATATAGTTTGTCAAACAGTTATCTTTAGCACACTGTCTTGTCTGCCAGCATGGATCTTTCTGCATGACCTCTTCCTAAGTCAGGGCAATTTCTTCTCATTTGCTTACTCTTGCCTGCAACGCTGTGCCCAGAGGGGAACCAGAGCTCCCTAGAGCTGGGGGAGACACTGCTTCCACCTCTCCTCGCTGACCAGCCTCTGTACGGACACAGCTGGCTTATTGACCTCTAGACCCAGTTTTTCCCATCTGTTTTAAAAGACCAAAAAAAAAAAAAATGAGATGGAAGATCACAAAAAAGGAGGGTGAGGACAAAGCAAACTGGCTCTGCTGGGGAGCCCCTCTGAACTCCAGCAGGCAAGGGACATGCTGAGTCCACACCTCTGCAACAGATGCTCTGTGATGATGGGATGGTGATGGAAGAAGAAACACAGGGAGGTTTTGCAATGAGCTATCAGGCCTACATCATATTGCTGCTTAGACAGGCAGTCTTTCTCTGCCTCTGCTTCACTTTGGCACCATTTCTCTTGTGCTACTGCTCATGCACACGTACACACAAAGTTCTCCACTGAGGTGGGTTTCCTCTGATGCACAAGCAGGAGAACAAGCACAACAAGGAGGGCCGGCAAGTCCCACCTTTGAGGGTTAGCTCAGCCTAGGAGGATTGTGGCTGGCTCATGTGCCATGCATGGGGTTCTGACAGGGCTGGGACATCACAAGGCAGTGACTAAACTTCTGAGCTGAGAAGGGGAGATGTGGGAAAAGGGGCCTTCTACACCAGCGGGCACCTTGCCTGTGAGATGAAGAGCATTTGTCTTTTTTAACAAAGAAAAAAGAGTGAAGGATCAGACCTGACTGCAGGTCTGGCTGCCCACCAGATGCCCTGTGAGCTGGGGCACTGCAGCAGAGTGCCCCCTGCCCATGGGTTTGCAATCTCTGTCCCTGTGCAAGGCAGCCCTCTCATGAGCTGCGGTGAGCAGCTCGACAACTTGATAGCATCCAGAAGCCAAAAAAGGCCTAATGCACGTCAGGCCATGACTATAACAGAAAGTCAGAAGCAGCTCCAGGGTAAGCTGGAGCCATATAAGTGCGGTGAGAAGGCAGGAAACCCCAGCATGCTGAGTCTGTAGGAGTGCTGGGTTTCACAGCAGGTCTCCTGTGCCCATTGCAGTGGGCACATCACTATGTGCCTCTGCACAAAATTCCATATGTCCAAACCACTCATCTTCAAACAAATAATTTCCTTTCTATTAATCTCAGTGGAGTTTCATCCATTCAGGAAACTGCCACAGGCAACTGGTGTAACACAAAGCTCAGAGATTCTGATGTAATGAAAAGGGGAAGATTAGAGAGTTAATGGCCCCAGCTGCTACTATAAGCTTTACTCTCCTGGCTGCACTCAGTTGGAGAGGCATCATGTTGCAGCTCCTTCCCCTGTGCCACTCTCTACATGGTTGGGGAACTCTCCAGAACGAGAACAACACAGTTCTGTTGTTGTCTGCCAGACAGAGAAACCCAACCGTGCTCTTTCGTCAAGAGGCCCCCTGCTTCCTTCTGCACTACCAAACAGAGTCTTCCTAACTTGCCTCTGCTGTGCTGTCATAAATATACAGCGACTCCAGCCCAGCCAGAGTTTACATTGGAGAAAGAAGGCTGGTGTGAGGCCTGGCGAGCTGTTGCTTATCCCACAGGTGTTGAAGAAGGACCAGCTTAGTAGTGCTCTGGCGATGGAGAGTGAACTCGGCCCTGGCTGAGCATCAGGAACAGGATAGAAAGAGAAGACATCCAACAGCCTTCTGCAGAGGATCCTGTCCAACAAACTTCCCTCTATTGCCAATAATCATGGGTAGCTCTATTAAATATGTATCTCTAAGAAACCTACATGCTGAGGTGACCTGGGTGACCACAGCCAAAGGAAAGTCAGACAGCTGCATGCCAGGTGTGCAGCATACAGCTGCACATATCCTGTGGTCGAACCAATGCAGAGGCACCATTTGCTACAACACAGGTTGCTTGTCAGGCTCCAATCCATGTGCTCTTTTCTCTCATGCCATCACCTCCATCTTTTCCACCATTGACTTTGAGTGAAGGAGAAAAGGAGTGCAGGCAGGAGCCTGTGCTGCCTGGGGCGCAGGGATGCTGCTCACAGCTCTGCATGCGAGAGGTTACCCAGCCCTCCTCTCTCTGAGAAGACCTTTTCCAGGGACAGTGAGGAGCCTCCTACTGCACTCCTGACAGAAGTGGTACTACCCGCTTACAATTCTTCCCTGCCTGGGGTGTGCTGAAATGCACTGCTTTGGCCCTGCACAGCCGTATAGTGCTTCTCCACCTCTCCCCAGTGGGGAGATGAGACTAAGAAGACCAGCCACAGAACTCCTTCATCCAGCATAGCTCCACTCCAGCCAGCTATGACTTGGTGGTCAGCCTTACTCCCGAGTGATATCCCCACAGTAGTGCTTTGCTAATGTTTCCCGAGACACAAATGCACACATGCAGCACAGACATACCAGCAGCCAGAAAATCACTTAGAGAGCATATCCAGTGATTCAAATGAAGTGACTCAAATTCAGCTCAGTTCTCCAGCTTATCCTTTTCCTTAACTTTGAAGCAATTCCTGACTCTGTTTTACCTTCTATGTGCCTGACCCAGTTATGTTTGCTGTGATTCCTGCCTCCACCAGCTCTTCGGTGGACTTGAGCGTGACAGAGCACACTGCACTGCTGGAATCCAGCCACCCCCACCCCTCATCCTGACATGGTTTGCATCCCAGGACTCACAAAACTCTTTACAGTTAGGACACTGCTAAGGAGACAGCAACAGTAAGAAATGGCTTCAAGAAATTCTCCCACCCCCTCATATTTATTATAAAACCATGAGATGCCAGTACCAATGAGCAAAGTCTTAAAATACTCATGAAATTCTGCTTAGAAGTATGATGTTTTTCTCTTGTTATTCGTGAACAAGGATTGTATTTCCCAGGTAAATTAACTTTTAACACATTTCTAATGTTAGATTAACTGTGAATTTTCCAACAGCATTTCTCGCTTCTTTGTCAAAAGGCAAATCAAACTTGAAGTGACAACAAAAACCCTTTTCCCTTTTACTTGAAGGGAAGCAAATACTATGCAGCAAAGGCAGACCAGTGGATCAGTAATAACTTCAAGTCCTTCACCCCTACAGCTCTACATTTCCTTCTGGTTATTCTGAAAGCAGCCAGGAGATGCCCTGCATGGAGGCAAAAGCCCTGCAATGCTGACAACAGGACCCAGCATTTTATTTCACTCATTGGCCACCCCATTCCTTGTTTCTTTCCAGTGTTTCTGAAGACATGCTTGTGAAAAAGGTGAGGGTAGAGGAACTTTGCTCTGCTCAGGCCCAGATTGCTCCTTCGCCTTATCTGCACATACAAAGTACCCTGAGAGAATGAACATTTCTTCTGAATTATTTAGAATTTATGGAAATGATAATAACATAGAAATTGCTATGATTTAATTAATTATGAATAAGTAACAGGGTAATGCTAGCAATACATTTAACTGAAAAACCTATTTATAATGAAATGATTTCTTATAAATAAATAAAGCAAAACTGTCTATGTTGTAACTCATAATTTACATTTAAGGCCTGATTTTTCCTACATTTCTGGTGAAACTTTACCCATAGGGGTGCTCCCATGGAGCTGATGAAGCCAATGACAGAGCTGTTGGCAGGGTGGGATCCAGTTTAGGATTAGAAGGAGAACAGATTCCAAAAAAAAAAGGTTGCTTTTTCTGGTCTGTTTTTTAAACTTACTAAGGGTCAGCAATTCAGTCTCTAAAAGATGAGCTTTGCTTTTTGCCTGGAGAGTAAATTCACCTTATTTTGCCTTTTTAACTGCATTTTAAAAGCAAATGAAGCCCAGATGACATTAACAGTTTTACAAGTGTTGCTTGCCATTTCCCTAAACCACTCTTGCCTGACTCTGTACAACAGCTCCCAGCAATTTGGACCCTCACTGATACACTTGTGGGTACCATGACAAGGCCCAAAGTTTCGTTACTGAGGTGTCATGAGAGGAGGGGCACCTGAAGAGAGTGATTGTTGTCACTTCTTACCACCTAAGAGAGTGATCAAATTCAGACTGCTGTCACCAGCCTCTCCCTGATGAGTATTTCACCAAACTTGGGGACTGCAAGATCTGTTTCTTTTTCATTTTGTCTCTTTTCAAGAAGGTGACAGTAAGGAACTGTCCTTTCTACTGCAAGTTCAGTGAAATACTCACTTCAAACATTTTGGCATTCCTCAACAGGCAAGGGTTGAGCCTCAAGGAATGGAGGGTATCAGTTCAGGCCCTGTTGTTGATGGTCCTCAGAACTTTGCAAACTTGAGGGTCTGTGAGCTCCGAAAGATGTCCCACTCAGGGAAATGGTGGTGCCAGCCTGCTGCAGTCCAAGAAAGCCAAAGGGCCTTACATGGGACCACTGCTTATAGGGTCATGAGATGACTGGCTTTAATAATCCACAAATTTCCATCCTGGACAGAATCTAGGACAGTAATTACTGGAATTTTCCAAAGTCCAGTAATAATGATAGTGTTCCACTCAGGCTACAATTCAGGTAAGGAATGTTCCAAGGGGCTGTTGGGGGACGGATGACTGATTATTCCTGCCCTCATTCACCGCCTTGGCCATGCAAGAGTTCCTGGTACAGTCAAGGGATGCTTCACTGGCCAACTCTTTATTCAAAGCCCACAGCCTGACAGGAATTCGTTTGATCACAAAGTGGTCCTGAGGAGCATGGGGAATGCACCATCACAATCAGGATGAAACGGGCCGTGTCACAGCACCACTTTGGAGCTGCTTGGAAAGAGCTTAAATGAGCCCTGAGGTCGCACACAGTGAGAAGGGTCAATATGGCCAAACCCCAGCCCTCTTGGACAGCCTCTTCCCTTGCAAGCACCTCTCCCCCAAGGAAGGCACTGCTTGCAGCAGGGGAAGGGACAAGAGCAAGCTGGCAGGGCTGGAAGTCCCATACCCTGCAGCCAGGGAGCAGCTAAAAAGGGAATTCAGAAGCCTGCCTACACAAGCCACATTTATTGGTGTCGCTCCAGCACTTCATGGACTGTTATCCATCAAAAGCAGCACTGAAATTGGCACTCTTCACAGAAAAGGAAGGGATCCACCCCAAAACACTAAATGTCAGGAAACTTTTGTGACACAGGATGAAGAAACACATGCTGCTGCTGCAGTTCAAAATGTTTCTGCCCAGAAGATAACTGGGAGGCAGCATGGCTGGGATGGGCTGCTGGTCCACATGTTCTACCAGTATCAGGACCACAAAAACCTCCAGAGCCCTTCCTGCAAGCTCTCCCTGAGGGCTGGAAGCTGAATGACTAACCAACCAGTGTGCACCACCAATCCCAGAAAGTTGGTACCTGGAGAGCCTCCCCCTTAAGAGGCAGATTTCAGGAAATATACAAGGAGCTGAAATAAGACCTCCACCTTCACAAGTTAATTTTAACATGGTCAGACAAAGAGGTATGGGCAAAGAGCCACAGTAACCCAAAGAAGCAGAACTGATGAGATGAAATAACCATTTGGATTATAAAAATATTAGAGTAGGTGGTTCAATTAAGAGCACACATTATTTGTCTCTCCAAAGAAAAGCAGAAGGCTTACACAAAAAGAAGAACTCTCACAATATGAAAGTAAATCATAGCCTTTAAAAAGCCCATCTAAAAATCATTACTTCATGCTGTTTATCATTGCTTGTTTCTTTCAGGAAAGCCAGAAGGTACAGCTTACATGTCCAAGTAGAAATTCTGAACTAATTAGAACAAGTTAAAGCCCCAGCTGGGCCCATCCAGCCCCCTTCTTTTCAGGTGCAGGGGAGCACAGGGAAGTGCCATTACGGCATGATGTGTTGTGTTGCCCAGAGGTACTTTCTGCAAGGAAAAAAACCCCTTCCTTCTGCAATTTCTGAAGATGTTGCTCTAATTGTACTCTCATAGAGAAGTTGGATAGAACTCTATTTAATCACCACAACAAAATCACAGGAAGCTTAGTATTTGGAGGGTTTTTAGAATTATTACAGTATGAATAATTCTGAAAGCATGATGGAAAAAGGGGTCCTTATGCTGGCTTAACTTCATTGCAATTCCTGACGTAGGACCTGCAAAGGCATGAGTCAGTGTGCAGGAGCTGATGTATTTCCTCGTTTTTGGGGAGTGAAAGAAAGGTGATGTTCAGCATCACTTTCCCCTGCTCTCATTTAAGTCTTTCATCAGTATACTAATTTTTGAGCCTTCTAACTATCAGCTGAGGGGTGGTACATCTTAAAAGAGAAAATTATTTATTCCTAGTGCTTAGCAGCACTTGAATAAGGTAAGAGAAAAAAAAAGTGTTGTAAGTAGTCTGGACAAAGTTAAATGCCTCATTCCATTATGCAGTTGTTGCCTAATATCTGTAAGTCCCCTTCTACATACAGTTGGAGAATATGACACTCCTGTAAAAAAGGGTTAAAAAAGGGTTAGAAAAGGGTTGGAGAAAACCTTAATTTCTGGGAGGAAAAAATTAATGGAATCTACTAAAAAATAAAAATAAATTTAAAAAAAATGAAGCCTCCTTCAGCTCATGAATATGCTTTAAAAAAACGGGAAAAAAACCCGCCAGAACCACGGGAGGAAGAAAGAGAAGGTCCAGTTTGCTTTCTCGTGCCCCTGGCTGAGTGGGTGGTAGGGTGAGGCCCCCATTGCAGCTGGGGCACTCCCGAAGAGCACTGCCTGCATGCTTCCCCAGCACCATCCTGCCACTGCAGCCCAGCAGTGTGGGAACAGGAGGAGTTGTCTCCTGCTGCAAGGAAGCAACCTGGTGAACCAATAACACCTTTCATCTCTGTTTACTTATCTTCTGGGGTTTTTTAAATGGCTGCCAAAAAAAAAAAAAAGCATGATGGTTGGGGAGGGAGGGGGAAATAAGTATTTTATAGTGAAAGAGGGTAAAGGAAAATACAGACTTGGCATTTTTGCAGTGAAGAGTGAATGTCCTTCCCAGATGCAGAAGCTGAAATCTCCCTGAAAATCATAGAATCATAGACTGGTTTGGGTTAAAAGGGGACCTTGAAGATCATCTATTTCCAACCACCCTACCATGGGCAGGGACACTTTCAACTAGACCGGGTTGCTCAGAGCCCCATCCAACCTGGCCTTGAACACCTCCAAGATGCCTCCAAAATTGGAGGCTCCCCAGGGTTTCTCAGGGAAGCCACAGCCCTCCACCCAGAAGGGCACCCTTTGGCCCTAGACAGAGTGCTCCAGTATCGGATGGGAGCACCCCAGGGCTGGGGACCACTAGAGCAAGCGGCAGCAGGTGGAGGGTCAGACAAAGGGACCCTGAGGTGGAGGCATAGCCGGGTGCTCTGCCAGACAGAGTGGGTTCTCACACTTGCCCCAGTGCTGCATGGAGATGGGAGATAATGAGCAGGGATGCTTCTTGTGGTCTTTGCTGAGTCAGAGGTGACTGGCCAAAGAAACACCTAGAGTACAGTGAGAAGTTTCCTTGAGCTCCTCCTGGTTTCTCCGTGAGTGTGTTTTATTGGGGTCTTCCACTTGATGCAACATTTTGGGGCTTAATATGTACACTGCTATGCCACTCTCTACAAAACTGGCTCTGGAGTAGCAGAAAGAAAAGCAAAGTTAGGTGAAGCATGTCTAAAAATAACTGCAGAGCTATCACCCCATCTTCAGTATACCTATGTCAGCCAAGCAAGACAGCCATATGGGCACTAACATGGCACTTAGTAGCTTTATATGGGAGACATCAGTGTTTCTTCTTTCCCAGAAGGGAGAGTTCAGTCTTTCAAGGAACAAAATGATTCAAACCCTGCACTTGGTGCTCAAAGCCCACGGCATGCTCCAGAGGCTGTCTGGAGGCAGTGAAAGAGTTACATCTGGAGCAGAGCAGCAGCTCCGGGTGATGAAGTGGATAAGCAGGCACTCCATTCATCTGCTTTGAACACTGCCTGACCTTGGGCCCTGGCAGAGGAAAGGCGTCTGCTCCTGCAAACAAAGGGCAAGGGAAGGAGGATGACTCAGGAATCCTGGTGGCCCACATGGGATGAGGGCAGGGCAGCTGTGCTGCTCCATGGCCATGCCTGGCAAGTGGCAAGGCTCACTGTCTGCAATGCACCCGTTGCAGGAAGTGAATCCACATGCTGCCCAGGACCATCTTCTGTTTAAACAGGGGGGAAAAAAAATTCTTGATTTTTTGTTTATTTGGTTGGTTGGTTTCTTTTTTTTTTACTTGCCTCATTATGGGAGCACATACTTGAAGGTGGAGTTTATACTGGGTTGGACTGTGACGTCTGGAGAGATGAAAGTCCACTTGGGTAAAAATGGTGGTTGGGGTTTTCTACCAATTATTTTTCAAAAGGTGCACTGGAGTGACCTAAATGCAAATGCTCAAGGAGGAGAAACATGAAATACTGAGGGCTGAACCTTTTCAAGCCCAGTTACTGGATGTCTCCCACCTGTAGCCCTGCTGTGGCAAAGCACGTGCTGAAGCAGTAGAATCAGGGCTATAAGTAGCTCAGCTAACCCCTGGTGCCATTAATTTCCACACAGTCCAGTGTTTTTTCCTCCCATCTGAGGAGAGGCTGTGTTGGTGTGGGAACTGCAGCTGCACCATAACACCCTGCACACCATGCAGGGTGTCCCACACTACTTTGGGGGCAAAGTAGACACATGGAGTAGATGCAGCCAGCAGGTGCCACACTGCAGGCGAGCGGGTGGCTGGGTGTCCCCAGAGCAGCGTCCTATCCAGTCCCACCAAGAGCGGCTGCCCTGCCAGCAGGATGGATGGACAAGCAAGGCTTGGCTGGGGTGCAGAAGGAAAGGATCCAGGGGCTCTGTTGACATAACAAGCCACTAGAGAGCACTCTCAAATGTATTTATACCCTTTGCCTAAGTGCTAGTTCATAAAAACACGCGGTTGCCATGGCCTGGTTTACAGCAAATCTAAAAAGAGAGCTCCCAAACATACCAGGTTTTCTGAGGCCACTGCAAAGGCAGTCAAAGCCTCCCCTGTGTGGCACCTTTCCCACCCCTGGGACCCAGGCACACAGCAGTACCCACCAGCTCCACACATACTGTCTTGCCCCACGCTGCTGCCTGTTTACAAGTAAGTGTCAGGACAGTATTAAAAAAAAAAAAAAAGAAAAAGAAAAAATAATACTGTACTTGGGCAACTATAGCTTTTTCAATTTTTTTTTTATATACAAGGAAATGCAGGAAGTGTTTAAAGCTCCTAGTTTCCTTATACTTAGTGCCAGAAGTAAAAAGAAACCATAAATGTAAAAATGGCAGCAGGTTAGTTCAGCAGCTATCAACAAAAACACTGTGCACTTGAACTGCCAGGAAAAAAATATCTTGGAAAAAAAAAGTAATGGAAGTGAGTTTAAAAAAAAAAAAAATCACACATTCTTCATTAAAACACTTTTAATGCTACACAAATTACAGTATCACCTTTTAAAAAGTTTAAAAAGGAATATTAACAGTAGCACTGTTGCAGCTAAAGCACTTAAAAATTATAGGAAAAAAAGAAAAAAGCTTGTAGCCCAGGAAGTAGTAATAAAGGGAGAATCCACTGGAGCGTTATTGTAATTCAGCAAAGCAACCAAAAGAAAAAAGCAACATTCAATGTGAAAAAAATGAGCTATGTATGAACACCCTCAAATTTTAGGTTTGTTTTTTTTTTTTGTTTTTTTTTATTTTGCAGTTCTGAAGTTTTATGGTGCAGATTAGACTTGTCTAGGGGCTGAAAGTCAGCTGTGTGAGCACAGCCACCATGTGCCATTTCTTCTCCATCAGTGTTGTTTCTGGGCCACTGCCTGGCATCACCAGCTGGGGAGTTTCCATCCTCTCCAGGAGTCCCAGAGCTGCAGGAGTGGAGCAGCTGGCAGGAAGAGGAGGAAGGCGTGCTTCCTTACAGGCCTCTCCACCGAGTCCCATCAATGTCCCTTGGCCCCAAAACAAGGGTACACTTTGTCAGGAGCAGGTCTCTCCCTCAGCACGCTCAGAGCTGGGCCACCTGATAACACAAAAGGGTTTTTTTTTTTAGGGAGTCTTTGGAATTTCAGTTTTGCTTCTCTTTAAAGCGTAGGGATACCACCTTAATCAAAAACATGAACTTCATCCCATGTGAGGTATTAGGCCAAGCAACTTTGAAGAACTTGTTACCATCTATCAGCTCAAATTCCATTTTTTTAATAAAGTGCCTAAATACACATTTACACAGATCATAGTGGTTCCAAAGAATCCTTTACAGTTGGCATTTTTTTATATATAGATATATATATATAGGTATATATATATAATGTGCGTCTTCTTCAAATTGGCTAAGTGTGTTTACATAAGACACCAATCTTGACTATAAGTTTTAAAGCGTAATATTGACTTCACTGAATTTGTTTATCATGCAAGTCTTATCTAATATTACATTGACCTGTAATATGGAACACAATGTAGTGGGTGTGCTCATTAAACACTTCATAAAAAATTACTGTGCATGTGCAGTTCTGATCTTCAAATACTAATAATGATCATTTCTTTTTTTTTTTTAAATGTAGTCTTCCAAAAAGATCTACTCTGCATTAAATTGCAGTTTGAACATTATCACAATAAGAACAGTTGACTAAAAAGCACCCAAAATTTTTCAAATTTATAGTTGGCTGAACAGATTTTTCCTCCTCCTCCTCTTTGATAACGAAAGTGTTTATTAGCTGGTCCCTGGGAAGGGACGACCTCACCACCCTTTTGCTCAGAAACAACGACATATAACTAAGTTATAAACACCTCAACAGAAGGGCTCGTACAGCTGCAGCGTTGCCAACAAACCATAAACAGCACAAAAACATCACTATAAGACTTGAACTATTTCTAGTAACCAATGATTTATTGATTTTAGAAGTCTGCTTGGTGATGCAGAAGCGTAATCAAAAGAAGTGGCTTTACAAAAGAGTTCTCCAAAGTAGCTTAAAAGGCAGGGCCAGGGCCATTATGTACAGCCCTAATTGCTTTCATTTCAACCAGTTTATATTTTCATTTTCAAAGAATAGCAGTAGGTTTGTTTCAAGCATACGTAATAAGGAAATTACAGGTTTCCTCCACCCACATTTGGGCTGTCACTGATATGCCCGTGGGCAATTTGGCAGAGCCTCAGTCACTGCTGTCACTGTACCACACCGTACCTGCCACTACTTGGAAATACCGGGTCAGTGATAGTAACAACAGCAACAGCACTAGAGGCGACTGATAAGCAAATTCAAAGTCCATCTGCACTATCTGGAAATTTAAGTAAAATTAAAAACAAAAAAAAAAGTTTCTTCCCCACCTCCCCAGCTTTGTCCAAAGACACGAAAGCCCCGGAAGTGACACTGAAGGCCTTCAGAAATGGCAGTGCTACATTGGCGCCTTCGCCAATCAGGTAATTAAGTTCATTATCAAAATTCCACGTTATGGTATGCAATCGGTGAATAAATGCAGTTTTGTAATCTTACAACTGATCACGTGAACTGCGGTCAACTTTGCCTTAAAAAAAAAAAAAACAAAACACCAAACCAAAAACAAACAAACCCAGAAATCCCTAACTCAACAGCGCCTCTTGGACACTTCTCCACATCCTACTCTGGAGGCAACTTCCCTTGAGAAAGAGTGAGCAATTTGGGACTGGATCTGGAGGATCTTCCATTGCAACACGAGCTATGCATTTCTGGGAGAAAGCCTTCATGCTCCCTAAGCTTGCCTGGCCAAGTGGGATGGCAAAGGGCATCCCTGTCTTGGCTAGCCACTCTTGTTCCCAACCACCTCAGACCAAGCCTGCATGCGACCAGCTCTACAGGACAGGGGCCAGGAATAAGGAATCACAGACAATAAGGCAATCTTTACAATGTCAGAAAGTGTATTTGGCATTTAAAAAAAAAAAGAAAAGAAAAGAAAAAAAGAAGAAACAAGTGCATACAAATACAGCTAGAAGCATTTCTGGTTTGCCAAGTGCTCTCTAAAAAAAGCAGCGCAAGTCACAGCCTACATTGAACAGTAACTGTCACCAGGGAAGCACAACAAATAGTTGCTATAACAAAAAGGGAAAGAAAAAAAGGCAAAAAAAAAGAGAAGAATTAGAAGAAATGCCTTTATAATAAGTACATACCTCTTGTCTTCAAAAAATATAGAAACACAATGTATTCAAAAAAAATCAAAATTATACAGCCATGTTTATGAAGTCTACATTTCCCTTGTCTTGGAGATATATATATATTTATATATATATATTTATAGATATATACATAATTCGAGCAGTTCGAGTTCAAGGTGATGTTGGGCGGTGAGCGCAGGCGAGTCACGAGTCCCTCTCCTTTTTCACTTTCACATCTCCGGCCAGGATGGTGGCAATCTCCCCTTGCATGAAGGCCCAGGGCACGTTGGAGCCAACCAGGGGACACTTCTCCCCGCTGGGGCAATACACCTCCCCGCTGGCTCCCTGCTGCTTGATGCTCTGCCGGGAGCAGGGGAAGCAGAACTTGTGGGAGGGGACGGAGGGGCACTGCACGAAGTGGGTGTCTTCCAGGCGCTCGTGGCAGAGTGTACAACACAACGGAACGCTGGCGGCGAGGGACGAGTCCGGCAGGCTGGCGGGGTGGACGGGCTCCAGTCCGCCCGCTGCCGCCGCGTTGGCCCCCTGGCCCGGCACCTCCCTGCCTGGGCCCAGCCTTCTTTGGTTCATGGCGGAGGGCGAAGGGGGGCTGCTGCTGTTCCTCCGCGTGGTGGAGTGGACCTGGTTGGCGTCTTTGGAGGCGTGGTTGCCCCCGGCATTGTCCGCCACCAGAATGAGGGCGGCCATGGGGGACTGGCCGTTCTGGGCCGCCTCGGGCGGCGTGGTCCGGTTGGAGTGGGGCGAGGCGGTGGGCGGCGGGGGCGACATGAACGGGGTGGCCGTCAGCGGCAGCTTCATCCCTTCCGACGAGGGGGGCAGCCAGGGCTGCACCTCCCCGTTGATCTTCGGGGGTCCCGCTTCGCCCTCCGGCTCGGGGGAAGGCTTCCTCTTCCGGGCGGCCCGGGCCCCTGCAGAGGCAGAGGTGGGGAGGAGTGGGGGGAGGAGGAGGGTGAGAAGAAGGCAGCGCAATCACAATGCATCGCCGAGCAACCGCGGAAACGAGTGGCCGCGGCCACCTCCCGGCCACCCAAGTAGCCGGGCCGCCGCCCCACACGCCCAAAGCCGCCCGGCATCGCCCGCCCTGCTTTCCGGGAGAGGCCCTCATGCTGTCGTCCCCTCCACTACCCTGCCCGCCGCCTCCCGGTCCCCGGCGCCTCACCTGGCTTGGCCACGGAGCCGTTGGTCTCGTAGCCCAGCAGTCTGCCGCCCGCCATGCCCGGCTCCTTCTTGAACTTGCTGTCGAAGGGGGGCACGGCGTGGCCTCCGTGCTGGTGCAGGGCCAGCAGCGTGTCCCGCACTGTCTTGGGCTTGGCCAGCCACTCCTGCTCGCCGCCTGGCCGGCCCTTGCCCTCGGCGGCCAGCTCTGCCGCCGCCGCCGCCGGCAGGCTCTCGGCAGAGCCCCGCTTCTCCTTGGCGCCGCCGTCGTGCTCCCCCGCCGCGCCGCCGCCGCCACCCGAGGACGAGGAGGAGACGGAACCGGGGCGCTTGTGCCCCAGCTCGCCGGGCTGCCCCGCCGCCTGCCCCGCTGCCTGCGCCGCCGCCGCCGGCTGCTGGGGCACGGGCACGGCCATCGGGGCGGGCGCGGCGGAAATGGCGGCCAGCGAGGCGGCGGCGGCGGCGCGGCTGCCCAGGCCGCCGATGGCGGCGGGGAGCCCGGCGCCGTTCACCAGCGGCACCAGGGTGGGCGGCACGGCGTGCGTCCGCCGCGGGTTCGGGCTCTGCCGGTTCAGCTCGGGCGGCTCCTCGGGCTTGGGGAAGCCATTGGGCACCAGGATCCCGTTGACCTGTCGGCCACCGCCGTACTCTGCGCCCAGCCGGGGCGGCGGCCTCTCGGCCGCCAGCGAGTAGCGCTCCAGGGGCTGCGGCGGGGGCCGCGCCGCCGCCTCCGCCGCCGCGGGGTGGCCGAGCTGCTGCTGCTGCGCCAGGAGCTCCTTGGCGGAGAGCGGAGGCTGCTTGGCGTGGGGCGGTGGCGGGGCCCGGCCCTCGGGGAAGCAGCCGTGCGCCCGCTTCAGCTGCCGCGCCGTGTCGATGACGAACTCCACGCGGTCGGCGCCCTCGTAGTTGACACAGCCCCGGCAGACGGGCTCGGTGAAGTCCCAAATCATGGCCCAAGGCATGCGGGGCAGATCGCACAGGTAGCACGACTGCCTGCGGGAAGCAGCCGCCACCGCCGCCGACGACATGTCCCGGCCCCGGGGCAGCGGCGAGCGCCCCCCGCTCCGGCTCCTGCCGCCGCTGCCGCCTCCTCCGCCCCTCGTCACCGGAGTCCCGACGGGCAGGCTCGGGTGCCGCGGCCGCAGCGGGACCGTCCGCCGGGCCCCCTCCCCCTCGCCTTCCTCTTCCGTGCGCTGGAGCGGGGCGCGGCGGGCGCCCCAGCAGGCACAGCCGCTGCAGGGAACGCCGCTCCCCTCGCCGTCTCCGCCGGCGGCGCTCACAGGGCGGCGGGGACGCGCATCTCCGCCGCGCGCCTGGCGCAGGGCTGCGGCCGCTACCGCCCGCACGGCTCCCCCGCTCTCTGGCTACTACGAGGCGGCGCGGGGCGGCGGGGGCCGGCGCGGCGCGGCGGGGCGGACGGGGCGGGGACTGCCACGGGGGCCGGGGCCGGGGCTGGCGGCGGCGCCGTGCCGTGCCGGGCTCCAGCCGCCACCGCCGCCTCTGCGCGCCGCCGCCTCAATTCTTCGACAGTGCCGGCCGCGCCTGCGCGATGGGCGCCCCCGCCCCGCCGCCGCCGCGATCCCAGCGCCGGCCCCTGCCCGCGCCCCCGCCACCGGCACCGCCACCGGCACCGGGGGTTCCTCCTGCCGCCGGAGGGCCACTGCGCCCCCGCCTCGTCTCGCCCCCGGGGAGGGCTGTGGGAGCGGAGAGGGACAATGCGAGGGGCGGGGGTGCGCTGCAGCTCCCTCCTTCTCTGATTTTATTTTTGTTATTGTTGGGTTCATTACTATTTCCTGCGCCGCCGAGGGGCTTTGCCGAAACCTCCCACCCGTGGGCGTAGTGACGGGCTCCCCCCTTCTGCCTCCCGCCTCGCTCGCCCTGTGACCTTGGGCACGGCGCGGTGCCCGGGCTATCTCCCGCCGGGTCGGTCATCGTCACCGCCGGGCACGGGTCGGCTTTGTTCTCCCCGCCGGCCCACGAGGCACCATTAGAAATAAATACAACGATTACCCAGCTTTTTTTTTTTCTTAACTGTTGTCATTGTGCACAGGAAATAGGACGCTCTAGATTTCCTGTCATTTTCAACCACAAACCAGCGGTTCTCTAATGCAGATTAGCGAAATTCACACAGACTAAGCAAACGCCGTCTCCTTCCCCCCAAAAACAAAAACCTGCAGACATGTTTCCCTGTGCCCCATACACGCTGCGAATTGCTCATCCGCTGCCTGCATCCACACCGAAACACAGGGCGGGGGCAAGGGAGGGAGGAAAAGAGAGTGTTCGCTCTTCCCGTTTGCCGTGGAAGGTGAAGGAACCCCTCATCGGGCGCATCCCGGCACGTACGGCCGGCTGCACGCGTCTGCCCGCGCAGGGTAAACACGGCGAAGGCTGCTCCCTCCGACAGCCGTGCTCGGGCCGCCCTTCCCACGGCGTTATGTAGGTTACGGGGGAGGAAGGGAGGGAAGGAAGGCGGGAGGCGGGGGCCGGCCGGGGCCGGGGAAGCTCTGACGTCCGCTGCCGCCGCCGAGAGGTGGCTCCCCGCGGCTGGGAGACGCCCGACGGCGCAGACGGGGCGTTGTGGGGCCGGCCCCGGCAAGAGCGCAGCCTGTCAGCTGCCCTTCCTCGGCCAGGCGCGGGGGTCGGGCGGGCAGTGGGGGCAGCAGTCGCCCCCCACTCGCCCGGGACCGGGGGCTGGGTATGTCGCGGCCTCCTGTGCGCCCTGGGGCGGCCGCGGTGGGACCTTGATTCACCCTGCCCCGGCCTCCTCGTCGTCCTGGCGCTGGCTCCAGCGCTGGCCTCCCTGCCAGGTTGGGTGACTTAGCAACTGCACGCCCGGCTGAGCGTCCTGGCGGCGCCGGGCTGTACACAAACGAAATCAAAATCCGCCCCGGCCCCCGAACCAGCCCCGCACGCCGGCGGCGGCCAGGGCTGCTGCCCCACGGGCTGCCCCCGGAGCCTTCACAGCTCGTACCCGCTCTGAGGCGGCCAGCCGAGGCCGGGGGGCAGGAGCAAGGAGAAGGGGACAATCCCGCCGGGGCACCGACGTGCTCCCGGAGAGCCAAGGGTTAACATCGGCTCGCTTTTACCGAGCAGCCCCCTCCTTTCGCATTGCATCGAAGTCCTTTAAAGCTGTTTCTCTTCCCTCCTCCTCTCCCCGGCTGGAAAGACGATTTATCCATGCATGCTAAGTAAACAGAGCTTTGTTTTCGTCTTCCACCCACTGCCCTCTTTCTCCAGCTTGAAGCTGGAGCCTCGCCAAGCCGGCTGCAGCGATCGCTGCCTCCACACACACACACACATACGGGGGGAAGAAGCCGGGTTTCTCGGATGAGGCAACGAGCCTGCAATTGGCAGGGACAAGGCAGGAATTGTAATTGCACTTCATCATGTGATGGCTTATGAAAGAGGAAGTTTGGATGTTTTAGTCACGTACTCCTTTGCCCTCTTGCTTTAGCCTCCAGGTTCTCCGAAGGAAAAAATTACATATATTTATATATACTGGTGGAAAGCCAAGAAACAGTGTGTTTGCACATTTGAGATCATGAGCAGAGCTGGAGTGCTAGCTGAGCGAAGCTGCAGGGGAAGAAGAAAGCAAGGCTTTCAGCTGTGGCAGGCTTTTAACTGCAGGACAGAAAATGTGATCTGTATTCATTTTCCTTTATTTCTAATCAAAACTAGCTGCATGGAAAAGTCAAGACGAGCAGTATTCTGGTTCTGCCACATTTACTGCCTTTGAATTCATTCTTGTGGAAAAGGCAAAAAAAAGCCAAACAAAAACCCATGTTACTGAGCTCAATGTCAAAAAGCTGATAAAAAATAGTGGCAGCGCTACCTAGGAAATGCGGTTTATGTATCAAATCACAAAAAAAAATACCTCAAAGCTGCTGACTGCTACAGTGGTAACTGCACAGGAATCAAACAAATAATGTGTTTGTTTCTTGTTCCCTTTTTTTCCTCATTTTTGAAACAGAAACCATCCTTTTGTGCCTGATCTCTGCAAAACGCCGCTTGCTATGACACACCAAGACTATAGATAGGAGCAGTGAGTGCTGGAGGATGTCTGATGGGATGTGGGGCTGTGCAGGTCTGGGGCAGTGCCTGGCCAAGGAGCACCATGGTAGCATGGATGGGGGTCTAGCACGGTGTGGAAAGCCTTTGTCTTGTTCTGGTGTGCCCAATATCATGGGTTAGGGAAAGAAGGGAGAGGAGAGGTTGAAGAGGGCAGCTCTTTGAGATGGACTGTGTCTGCCACCCCTACATCGCCACGGCAAGCCCCTTTTCACCGTGTGTTTTTTGGCTTTTTTCAGTGATCCACACTGAGATTTTACTGTGTTTGTCTTTCTCCCTGCAGGATCCTATTTACTTTACCACCTGTCTTCTGTGCTAGTGGAAGTGATTGCATGCAGATCCTTGTCCCAGAACTGTGCCCCCAGCCTGCACTTTACCTACATATTCATCCCCCATGGGGCCTGCCCTTCCTTCTGTGCCTGAACCAGTGCTCTTCACCTGCTCTCCTGTGCCCTTGGCATTCCTCTTTCCCTCCCCATCGAGAGGATATACACTGCTTCCTCCAAAGCTCTTATTGGCATCCTTCTGTTGCAGCAGAAGTCCTGCAGGGTAGTATCAAAATGGCCAGAGCCAAGATGGAAAAGTGATTGTGTTGGAGAGTGCTACCACCTCTCCTTCATTGATCCATAATGAATTATGGAGCTTGTTCTCCCAGAACTGAGAGAAGAGAGGCTGGGAATAGTCCTTGAGGTTTTGGATTTGGTCAGATGCAGGTGATTCTGGGCCAACAATGTTAGTGCCATAGGGAAAAAAAAAAAGATACCGATGCAAATGAGAGTGTAATCAGGCACAGCTTGTTGACATAAATAGGCTTTGGACAGGCTCATGGTAAGCCACCGATCCTGCAGATGTTTACAACCACTTATAACTTTATTCACGGGAGCATCACTATGAATGTAAAGCCATGTGCACTTACGTGCTCACCGGGTAAGAGCACGCTTGCCTGAGAGCCGCTTGTCAGTGGTGTGCTGACGGCTGCCCTGCAGCCTGGAGCTGACTGTTGATGGCAGGAGCTGACAGAGGCACTGGCACAGAAATACTCTACTGAGGCTGGAGAGAGGTCACTGCACTAGCTCCCTGCAAGGCAGGACATGCCAGAGGATTGAGAGGGACTCGAGCAGCTACTCAGTGTCTGCCCTTTTCCATACATGGTGCCTTTTATTAACTCCTTGAAAACAGCTGCATTGAACGCTGCTGTTTTGTGTTAACTTCTGAAGAGCTGTGAGGCTCCTAAGCAGAGCCTGCCTAGAAAAGGAAACAGCAGAAAGAGACTGGTGTACCATCTCCTGAAATATGTATGTATGCTGATATTCTGCTCCAGTGTTTTGCTTTAGATAGTTTGGGCAGGACTAGTTACAAGGGACTCACACTGCAAACAAGAGCCTGGGTGCTACAGCTTCTGCTCCATTGGTGGGCTCTACCCTAGACAGTTTGGAGCAAAAATTGTATGCTTTCTTTAAAAAAGCAAACAATTCTGTTTTTAACTGTGCAGTGCAGTTGACTTTATGCCTTCTTTTCAAGCAGGAGTAGAAAAAAAGCATCAAGGAAAAGATCATGGAAGTACTTAAGAATTTCAGAAGTTACTACCCTTGGAAGAGAAAGAAAAACTTCAGAGACACACTTCCAGATACCAGAAGAAAGGGTAATTGATGTGGAAAAGCTTCCGTCCCTTATCCCCAGGCTGGGTAAATAGGCATATCGGGTTATCCCCTTTACACCCCGCCTTGGTGCTCTGCATTTTGAGCCACAGTCAGCAATTGTCTGCATCCATGGGCGATGGGGGCAGGAATGTGGTGGCGGGGGCTTCCCGAGGTGCAGGCAGAGCGGCCGGCTGGCCGGGTGACCCCTTCCCAAAATAAACAGGAAGCCCAGGAAGCCGTGACCCCTCCATGACACCGTGCTGGCTCTGATCCCTGCCTTCTGTGCGGGAGTGGACAGGCTTCCAAGTACCCTTCGAAAATTGGACAGGGGCGTGGACTCCACAGGAAACGTTACAAAATAAGAACAGAAACAGATCATCTGTTGAAAAAATTACAGAGGGCTTTAAAACTCCTTCTTTTTAAGCTCGTAGATAGTTGTATGCCTTGTCTGTGCTTCATTCCCCTGAGCCCATGATGATGCAGCATGCAGAGCCCTGAGTAGCTGCAGAGGGGCAGAGCTTCTCTTTCTGTGTGTGTGGAAGGTTTGCTTTGCCTGAGCAAAGCACAAAGAGAAGCCCCAGGGAGGCTGAGCCAAGGGCTTTCTCAGATGGGCTGAGGAGTTCAGGCTGGGAAATGCTTTTTTCCTGTTTGTGGGAGTTGGCAGTGGGGTCCTCACACAAAATAAAAGTCAGAAATGAGGCCCAGACCTTCTTGAAGCATGGGCCAGGGCTGTTAATGTTGTTTCCAACATGGGAGTTCCTGCATTACCCAAACATCCCACTGAAGCAGCAAACTGGCGCTTGCTGACAGCTCCAGCTGGCAAGTTACCTCCTGGGCCTGCCAGAAGAACTCGCAGTCCCCAAAGGCCTCCCTGCCTCGACTGCTGATGGCCATGGCCCCACAGTTTGGGGCAGGACAGGACCACCATCGGTGGGGCAGGCAGCCCAGCTGAAGGTACTCTGTGCTGCTGCTGACCTCCAGGCTTCCTGGCAGCACCAGCCATTTTGCAATCCCATTTTTCTACTCACCCAGCGGTTGCCTTGTCCTCCCTGCAGGGCACAGGCACCTGGAAGGGCACTCTGGGGGGAAGGTGGTGATGGATTTGGCCTCCTCACAAATCAGCTAGTTCAAAGAGACTTGAAGAGAGAGAAGAGAGGAGAAGTGGATTCCTTCTCTGATTCCCCAGCAATTGCTAGGATTTTATAGCTACCAAACACCGGGTAGCTAACCTGACATGCTCACCTAGCTGGGTAGCAAGATGAACTGTGCTGGTGCCCTTCCCTGCCCATGCTTCCCTGTCCCCCTGCCCTGTGAAACACTCTAACACAGGGAGCAATGTGCAGCTGCTAAAGGAGAGTCCCTTGAACAGGCCAGTCTTCCTTCCACAGGAATTTTGGCCATCAGCATGCAAAGGCTGCAAAGTGATGCATTAGGCTGCAGCCTTGGTTTGTTCCAGGCACATTGAGATATGGTTGAGGTGCCCATGTTTCTGCTAATCATTGCAGCTATACTATTTCAATTTTGCAATGTAAAGAGCCAACAGAAATGTGCCCAAATCTGAGAAAACATGAAATAGAACCAAAATTTGTTTTTGGCATCCTGGCACTTCGTCTGATTCTCACCCTTTCTCTCCTCCTGATGCCCAGGCAGTACCCCTCCTTTGCAGGGAGCCCCTCAGGGAGCATTCTGCGCAGTCAGAGGAGGGAAGAAATGCTCTTCTCTGTGCTTCAGCCCATAGCCTTATCTTTTTGATGACTGCAGTGTAATATGTAAGTAAAAACAAGTAAAAAAGAGTATTTTTGTCTTCTTGTACATTCTGTCATATGAGTAGTATAATACTGTGTAGCAATGCTGAGGAGCAATACTTACGAGTTTAGGCATTAATGATGCGTTCGTAAACTTAAAGCAGATCTGTATTGCATCACCTCATCCTGTCCATGTGTAGTTTCAGGCAAAAAAATCATGCACATCTGTTTTCCAGGAACATACATCCCTCCTGCTCAAGCTGAGCTCCAAAGAGAGGTGCCTGCTAGGAAGTACAGTTGAGTTCATATTTGATTAAAAGAACACTAGCAACATTAATAACTGGTACACCTGTGCTGGAATTGGCAATTAAACTCAGTCTCCTCCTGCGAATTTTAGTCATTAAAGGAACTTGCCGAAGGCTGGGACTTGGGTATCACTTAGTCTCCCAAATAGGACTGTATGATGGACCAGTCATCTTCATAATGGGTCCTGCCAAGAACCTTGCATCATGCTTGAGGAATGGGCATGTCAGTGAGCTCGCTGGGGTGGCTGCAGAGGCTGCTCGCACAGCCACCACTCTCTGCTGATTCAGGGGTCTTGCATGTGTTCCTGGAAGGTGCCAGACAGGCATCCCTCAACAACCTGCCCCCTAACACGTCTCATCACAGTCTCAGCACACAGTTCATCATGATCAGGAGCACTAAGCAGCTGCCTCTTTGCTCCATGGTATGCTTCCACTTCCCATACGCCTTGTGCAGCCTCAGAGGTTAATGACTTTTGAATATTGCAGATCTGGGATGGATTTCAATGGCTGATCCAGAGGCAAGAGGGTGATCATCTTGATCATCCATTTTCCCTCTGCCAGTTACTATTATTGCTAACTGCTGTTCCACACACATTGTAATTAAGTGGAAAAAATACAGACCAAATGAAAAAGGGTACAAGCCTCTCAAAAACATCTCTGCTTTAGCTGCAGCCTGACTCAGCCTTCAATTAACATTCTTACTTAAAATAGTTTTGTTATACAGCTTTTGTTAAATCTTACATAATAGCAGACCAAATCACCACCCCAGAGCACCATGAGCTTGGCCCTGGTTTCCAGAGCACCATCTCATCCTGTCTTTGATCCAAATAGTCTTGGATATGGGTGAGCTACCGGAGGAGAGCATGCAGCACACTTGCAGCTTTGCCTTGGTGGGCACAATGAGCTGGTGCTGCCGCTGCCGCTAGAAGAAGTGGTCCCACTCTCCCCCACTCTGGCTGCTTGGTTCTGCCTAACGCTGCCCTTGGCATCTTACCTGCATTGCTGCTGGAGCAAATCCGACAGCACCAACAGGTGCAGAGCAGCTAAACCTGCCCAGGTGCCCCCATCCTGCTGTGCTGGTCTTCCTGGGGCAAAAGGGAGCAGGCCGGGATGGGAGGCTGGGAAGGGACCTCAGCAGTGGGATCACTTTGGAGCTGTAGCAGAAGCCTCTCATGCTGCACCTGTACCCATCCTGTTACTCACCAGTGGCTGTGCCCCACCTCATCAGGCTGCTGGAGTGCACACTGGGGAAGAGGGAGGGACACATGGACCAGCTGGGCTTCCAAGGGTCACTGGACCACTCTGGATATAGGTCTACCATTTCCTACCAGGGCCTGAGGAGCTTGAGAAGTGGGATCCATCTCTTGCAGAGCACTATAGCATCCCTGCCTCCATCACCAACATTGATAATGTGGGGAAATCCCTGCGCTGCAGAGGAGCGTCCTTATGGCTCAGTAGAGCTACAAAAACATTTAAGTACCAGCATGATTTTTTTGATGTTGTTCTTATCGGGCCTGGTGTCTAACTGGTACAAAACTGGAATAAAATGTGTACGTGTGTGTGTGTATATTCATTTATGTGCGTGCCCACAAAATATAAAAGGGGACTTTGTATTAAAATCTGGAAAATTGGCACATGGGATGCAGGTATGAAGGGAGGAAGATACTCCCTTGTCTACTTCAGTTTGGGAGACTACTTTCCATTTGAAGCCATAGATGTCAAGTTTATGGCTCCACAAGTGTTCTCTGGGATTGTGAGAACCTTAGCCTGAGATTGCGTGATGCTCCTGGACTGGGATGGTGTTTCAAATGGAGAGACAGCTGGCAAAAGAAAGAGCCAGGCACATCTAAACCTAGTATCGCTCACCACCCCTGACCTCAGGAAACCAGTGATCACAGTGGGAACATAGTTCCTGCCGGAGGCAGCTCAGCTAAGTCACTGAATTTTCACTAGAGTGGCATTTGGCCTGAGGTGATAATGCACAGCACCGGTTAACGTGAGGTCAAGCGGTCGTGCAGCTGACAGCTCACTCCTGCCTTGTCCAGAGAACCGTAGCATCTGCTTGGCTCAGCTCAGGGTCCCAGCCTGACTCATCACCAGTGCTGAGGGGGGTTGCTCCTGCTAGTGCTCCCCTCTGCCAAGGAGCTGGGAAAACTCCTAGGACTGACAGAAAAGTCACGTCATAGGCTCAACTCCCCTTCCTCTAGGAGATCTGCAGTGGCATGCAACCTGGAAAGAAGTAGGTTAATGCAAGAGAGGCCCTTTCTTGTGAATTTTGTTTTATACTGAGAGCTACGTGTTTTGGCAGACTTTTTGATGAATAGGTCAGCAGGGTGTGGAAACATATTCTAAAGCTTTCTGCATCCTTGCACATGCTTCTGGTTGCCGGGGGTTTTGCCTACTGCTTCACTTGGAAAGGTTTAAAAGAAAATGCAAATCATAGGCAAAAGGTAGAGATAGATTTTTGTACGTCAGTTTGGTGCAGATTTTAGCCATTCCCTTATCATTTGTGAAACAATAGAAAGAACCCCAACTCAGCTCTATACAATATGAAAATACCAGTTTCTCTGTTTACAAATGGTTGAAAAAAACCCATCCCAACCTGCTATATGCAGCTCCAGGTAGCCTACATAAATTTCCTTAGAACTTACTTTGCCTCAGAATGGGTATAGGGCACATATGGGAAGAACCTGGACTTTTTCACACCTTCTTCCAAAACTAGCATTGGTAATAAAAAGATATTATTTCATGTATTTCAAAAACAGGTGACT
Source organism: Lepidothrix coronata (assembly GCF_001604755.1). NCBI lineage: Eukaryota > Metazoa > Chordata > Aves > Passeriformes > Pipridae > Lepidothrix > Lepidothrix coronata. The sequence goes on from NW_016690241.1 coordinate 4,113,567, forward strand.
ATTTCTGCATGCTAGGCTTTCAGAATCAAACTTCTACACTTGAAATATGAGAAAAATCAGATGAGCAAAAGACTAAGAAACTCTTCAGATGTAATCAGATACACTGTCTGACAGACTGGAATACTTAAAATCCTCTTCAACCAATGGCATGTCAAGACATGCCTGCTTTGGACACTGTAAAGACATCCAGCCCCCATATTTTACATGCCCTCCTAATTACATTCATATGTTCAGTTTCATATTTGACCTCTCTTGCAACAGAGTGCCGAGTAAAGTACTCCTCCTCCTAGGTCTTATATAGGAATTAAACTGGAGAGTGTGGAGAATTCTTGATTGTTGTATTCCTCATACACACACTGGAGTGACATAAGGAGTAAGCAAAATAAAAACATTTTAAAAACCACACCGTAAATGTGCACTTTTTAATTTAAAGTATGGTCTGGGCTCTTTCTCTTGGCCTTGTTTTTTGGAGCATTTTGGTGTTCACACCTCTAATGCTTCCTCCATCTGGCAGCTCACCAGCTACCGGGTTTCAGCTTCTCTTTATTCAGAGGAAAAGACTATTTGCACAAAAATTGCAACATTCCAGAGTGAGAAACTGAAGAATCTCAGTCGTTAAGACTTTTGTCACTGAATCCAGTAGGCTCAGGTTCCCAGCACACTGGGAATGGCTTTACACGAAGCCCCATGGAAGTACTGACCAGAAGACAACAGCTGCACAGAGAAATCCACTGTTTTCTTCCCTCTCCTAAATTCTCTGAGAAGCCCAGGCCAAAAATCACATCACTCTCAGCAAGAACAGAATTGACCCTTTATAGTTATAGATATAGACACAGATTATTTGGCACTTAATGCACATGCTTTAAAAGCATGTTATTGAGGAGAAAAAGATCTGAAGGCACAGTGATTACTAAATGGTGACCTTTGGACCCTTGCTGTTGATTTGGGGAAGGAAACAGCAACGGTGACAGAAAGAGCAAAGCAACTGGCAGCCTGCACCACAGTGGAATTCACTCCCAGCTCGTTATCAGGCAAGACACAGGAGTTTTTCCCAAGTGCAGTCCACAAAGTTGGATCACAGCCCCTCAGCCTTCAGCACATCATGATTTCCAGATTCAAGACAATGATCTGGGATTTTTGGGGTGAGCTGCACCACCTGTATATTTTACTTGGACAGCTGAGTTGAAATACCATGCTGCTCCGCTCTTCTTTAGCACTGTTATTACAACCTTTTTTGTGAAGCAAGAAGACTAATCCTCATGTAAAAATAATAGTATTGCAGACCTAGACAGCAGATGGTTTTATTAAATACCTGGGCAAAGTCTAAGGTCATCATGCTCTAACAACTAACAAGATATATTGTCTATCACTTAATAGGTAACCTCCTAGTGTGGGATGTTTGCAAGGCTGAGCAGAGTGGCAAGTGGTATCTTGTCCAAGCCCAGATAACTCTTCCAGTTAAACAAATATTTGACAACCATTTTCTGGCCTAAATTTGTTGCTACCAAGACGTCAGACAGAAATAATATGATTCCATTTAATCTCCTAAACGATCTCTTCTTTAACCAGCTACATTAGGTTTTAACTAGACAGTAGCAATTTGAGTGCTTATTGATAGTTGCCTGGCATATAGGTTAATTTATAAGAGCACAGAGAGACAAATTCTTAGGGCATGTAAATAATTGTGAGTCTGCTGCAAAGTGTGTCTCTGACCAGCTTCCCAGGGCACCATGCCTGTGAGGTGTGCTCGCCAGCCAGTTTTTGTTGTCCACAGAGGACTTCAGCCATGGTGTGTGTTTCTTATTACTCACGTGACTGCTCTCCTAAGGATTCACACATTTATCTGCATTGATAGTTGAAATTGAACCTTGGTAATATGTGTCAAGGCTGTTCTCATTGTGTGATCTAATAAAATTTTCAGGTAGAGCTCCCTCTAAGGATTAATTTCATGTTGTAACAACTGCATTTTATCATTGTTTTCTTTGATATTTGCCTAGCCTTCCTTGAACTTTACCTCTCAGCTGATGGGTGACAATTTCACTTCTTCAATGGCACTCCCAAGTGTGAGAGCAACTTTGTATATCCACTTATTTACTACTTTTTCCTCAGATGTTTCTTCCCTGCCAGTATACCTCTTAGAAAGTTTGCCCAGGCCAGTTGCCCAGACCACCCTGTTAAACAGCCACATATTTTTGCCTGAGTAGGGCAGCTAGCTCCTGTGAGCATGCCTGGTGCTCAGAAAGGCTGCTCCCCTGAAGTGCAGCCTTCTCTTCTGACATTGCCTTCTTTTAGAAGCATAGGTGAGCATGTCTGCACACTTTCAGGGCCTTCAAGGAAACCATGGAAGTTAAGCATCACTCTTTGGGGCAGATCTTGGCTTTCATTTAATTACTGTATAGTGGCAAGATGGGGACTTAAAGAAGAGTCCTGTCGCTGCCAATAGTTTCACACAGTACTTTTCCTCTACAGCAATTGCTCTCCTGCTTGTATCCATGAACTTGAGAACAAAGTACATTTTATTATTTACAAGGGTTAGATGACAAATACAAACAGATGGTGCGAAGATGACTCCTAATGCATAGTGATCAAGTAATTTAATATTCATGGGTGAAGGCCTGGAAGATTAAGTAAACAGATTCAAATGTTCAGGGGAAAGTATCTCCTAACAATGCATAAAGTCAGCATGGCCCTTTGTGCCCTGTTACCACTTGGGTCAGGGCAATTTACATAAAGGAAAAGACTGACCAAATTTTCCAGTCTTCTTCAAGCGCTCAACTTGAGCAGCATCTTTGTAAAGGAACCCTCAGCAGGAGTTTTTACAAGACCAAGAAAAACCCTTCTATTTTGCAGTTAAAGAAGGCTGCAAAGCCTGAGTGTGCTCCAGTTTGCTGCAGCTGCCCTTATGTAAAGCAGTCTTACCTGAATGACAGTGCTGTTTTAGCTGGGACTGGTTGGATGACTTATGATTACTCACCCGAGCAAGTGTTGTGGCACTGGAGTCTCACCACACCACTGTGCCGCTAATGATACTTCTCATGGCAGAAGCTAGGATTTCACTGGTGCTGTTTTCACATGTAATCATCTTGCAGAGGCAGTTTCAACACTGATGAATATTGCGAGTCAGGTCCTCAGTATGAATCATCTTGTCCTTCCAGATGACTTTTTCTTTCTGTTGTTTACATCAGAAGCAGGGAATTTTGATGCTTTTCTGTGCCTGTGACTAAAGGAGTGTTTCATATGGGAAGCGATTTCCAAACTGACTTAAGCCATCCCTCTATATATTTCCCTTTGTGGTTGTTGCTGTTCTCCTTTTGAGTGTGGGTAGCTAGCAAGATGTTTCTAAGGCACTACTGACTGAGCGCTGAACGCATGACAAGAAATTAAAAACAGGGGGGAAGAGTTTATTGATGCATGTTGCTGGATTGTACGCAGAAGTTTGATTTCCCTTGTCCAAACTGGGTTGTTGAACAAACAGATTATCTGGGGTTTGGTTATCCCGTCAGCTTATAGGATCACTCAGCCCTGGGAAGGTGTGCTCATAGAGTCAGGAGCAGGACAGCAGCTCTGAAGTATCTGCCTCCCTGCCTTCCCTTGAAAAAAGCCCTTGCCAGTGCAATAGAGGATCAGGATGCCACAGCCTGCAGAAAAATGGGAGAAGCTAAGAGATGGGGTAGGGCTGGAGAATGGTTGAGCTCCAAGGTGCAGCATGCAAAGGGTGGTGGAAAGCTGACCATGAATGTGGAGGTGAACTCTGCCCCAGGAACTCCACCACTCTGGCTGCAGGAGGAAAAATGATACCCCAAACTCAAAAAAAGGAACTGCTGGTTTGTCTGCTCTATTTTCATCTTCTTTCAGTAGCTGTAGCCACCACAGCTATTCTTGTGGCAGGCTATCAAATTTCTGAAGACATTGGGCACCTCTTTCTTAGGATCTTGCTGCTCTGCCACAGCAGAGCAGGTGTGCTTTCTGCACAGCACCTGGCAGCACCCTGGAAGTGGTATCCGGCACCTGAATCCTTTTAATGGATGCCATGTGAGGAAAGGCATGTTTATTACTGTGACTCCAAGGCTCAGATTTCTAGGGGGGCCACAGTGCTGCACAAGTAAGTCATGCTACCCACAGCAGCAGAGGAAGAGCATCTCTGCATCTGGTATCATCTCAGAAATTTGTCTGTCTCTGTGGATGCATTTGGTTGATATGGCTATGCAAGCTGGGATGTGGCCCAAGATATGCAGCAGAGAAACCTGCCCTGTGAATAAGAGCCTTTGTTAAGATGGATCCCATCTGTACATGATTTCATCAGCTCCATGAAATGTACAGGACATTCATATGGTGAAATAGGCAGACTCCCTGTTCCAAGCGAGAAAAATCCTTCTGTCTGCTTTTCCACAGGTGACTGTTGCCATACGAGGAGGTGAAACCTTCTGTGATGCTGTTGCTGCTCTTAAATGCAGGATGGGACAAGTGCTGTGACCGTGCTAACATGCCAAATAATGTGCATAGAGAGACATCAAAAGCACACCCAAAAATTGGCATTACCCTCTCCTTTGCCTTCTCTTCCTTAAATATGGGGCTGCTTAAAGCAGCATAAATACAATTCAGTCCAGCTAACGAGCAGTCCACAGTGCTGAAACACTCCTGCCATCCAAGCCAGCTCCCTGCCAGTGATTTCATTTACCATATGTTTGGTGTGGTTTTTGGCAGAGTCAGCCTGAGCATTTTTTTGGGCAGGCTTGCAAACCAGTTTTTCCCTGCCTCCACTCAAACGTGAGCAGCTCCTGTCTGCCACCGTCACACTGCTGCACAGGGTCAGCCTGGCTGCTTTGGACAAAATTAGTCAGAGTGGCCTCTGGAAAAAAGCCCAAAGAGGGCTGATTCATTTTCCGTAAGACTATTTGTATTAAGGACACGGTAGGAAGATGACTTCTTCAGCATCACGCCCAGCCACTATTGTAGCTGTTTTTCCCATCATGCAATAATGTCCCCAGTGATCACCACACTGATCACCGTGTGCTTTCTTGCTGGAGAGGCAGCCTGAGGAGGCTGCAAACAGCAGCAAAGGTAGATCCCAACAGGAACAGGGAGCCCCAGCACAGCCAGCAGCAGCAGTCCACCAACTATACATTCCTGCAGCCGCCTCATTTTTCTGGTTTGGTTTCTGTTTCTTTGCTGTGAGCGTCTGTTGGGTTTGCAGAGGTGTGAACCAGGGCAGTCCCCGGTGCTGGCCTGTCTCTGCAGCCTGAAAGCCTGGGTCATGGCAGTGGTGGCTGTGCCAGTCTCCCCATGGAGAGCTCAGCTGCCCAGTGACAATGCTGTCAGGTAAGAGGGCTGACGGCTTTCCCAGGGAAGGAAAAGAGAAGGTCAGGTACACACCGGGAAGGATTAGCTCAGTGGATGCCAGTAAGGAGCAAACTTGGCAGAATTAGGGTGCTTTTCTCCAGGCGTTGGATCCAGTGTCATGAACAGCTTGCTGTGGCCTGTCTGCACGTCACGCTCTGCTGCCTGCTGCAGGGCTGCCCAGCTTGGGCAAAACCAAAGCAAACTGTGGAATGGGGCAGGCTGCTCTGGAAAGCCAGCACTGGTGCTAATGCACCTTAATGTATCAGCTGCAGCAGTGCAGTAGGTGGGATGGAGGTGCTGGGCCATGCTGGAGGACCACACTGGGAGTGTCACTTATGCCAGGATGCGCTACCCAGACATACACTCTGGCTAATGCCATGCAGCTAGGGCCCAGAACAAGTCTAGCTGACCCAGGGAAAAAAACCACACTTCCCTGCCCTTTATTAAGCAGATGCCAGAAGATGAGAAGGTCTGGCTGCCTCTTACTTTCCTGCCCCGTGGTCAAAGCACATATTCCCAGGGTAATAGCAGTATTTTACAGAGACAAGTCATGTTCTCCCGGCAGAGGAGCTTAGCAAAAGACTCACAAGTTCTCTGTTCACCAAAAACTGTTCTTTAACTTACTGACCTCAGGAAACAGCTTTGCCAGGTAAGACCTCTAAGCAAAGATGAAAAAAAAACCCAGTAGACTGCAGGGCTGTGATTCCTCCCTCCCTTTCTGCTGAATTAATTGCTAGAAAGGCAGCACATCTGCAGTGGCCAGGCACTCTGTCCCCTCTGGAGGAAGGCACTGGCGTTTGGCCTTACCCTTACATTTCTCTTCTTTGAAGCAGTGTGTCTGATTGACCCTGGAACTGAGATGTGGAATTTGGCTTGATATCCATTGGAAGGAAATTTAAATATGCATGCCTATAGCATCTTCTTTTGCAGGCAAATATGTGTCCAAGACAGGAGACCAGCTGTGTGTAGCATGGGCAGGAGCATCTCTTGCCCTGCCTACCTCATCCTGTCCAGCTCTGGCCCAGGCTGGGGCTGCTTCTGGAGGCACTGGACCTATATGCTGTAAGATAGGTGCCAGAGAAGCTGTACCTAAGAGAAGGGCTGGGGTCCCATGTGGGGACCTGCGGGGGCAATTCTGGCTGAGTCAGCCAGAAGAGTGCTGAGGCTCCTCTGGGCATCAGCCCCTACTCCCCCCGCCATGCTCTTCCCTGAAGACACAGGCTGGCCTTTAATCAGCATTAGCTGTGCACTGTGAACTGTCAGCATCACTTTTGCTTCAGTAATGGGTCTTTGCTGTCGCAAGGCTGGTGCGTGTTAACCCCAGGCGGTGACTCAGCATGCACACCCCACTGCACACCCCTACCTCGAGTGTGGGAGAGCTGCAGGCAGGGAAGGGAGCGCGGTGGGATGACCAGGTTGCCACGTGCAGGACTGCAGGGTTTCTGCTCTTCCCTTTTCTCATTTCAGGTGAAACTGTTGCAAATTTCACAGATCTTTGGGTAGTTCAGGCAAACAAAGGGGAAATTAATACTGAGCGGGGGAACTGACATCAGTAAACAGTCAGGGCATTGCTAAATGAGAGTGGCTGGTTGCTTCTCCTGCAGGAGCACAGGTGGGCAAAGGCAGGCTTAGAAAAGAAGGAGGAAATGGCAGGACAAGGGCAGGGACCTCTGCAGAGAGATCCCAGCAGATAGAAGGCAAAAGAACAAAGGGAGACGTGCTGGGAAATATGATGGAGCAGATGCATTGCTTATCTGCTCCAGCATCAAATAAAATTCCTAACTGTAAACCAAAAGCAATGACTAACCCAAACCTGAGGATTGGCCTATGGGAAGGGGTTGGGCTGCTGTAATCAAAGGGCCGAGGTTAAAGCATTTTAGTTAAGGCATTGCACATGTGGGCTGCTGATACAAGAAAAAAAAAATATGGCTTTATGGCTTCCAACAAAGTATCACAAACATGGTGGCTTCCTGGTGCAAAGTGCTGATCCTGCACAAATGCATGATTCCATTTATTCAGAAATTGTTTACAAGTGTGCTGGCTGCCTTTATGCTGGATAAGGCGTGGTTTGTCTTCCAACAGGTGGTTTAATGCCAGAAAAAAAAAAAACAAAACAAAACCACCAAAAACCTAGAAAAAGCACATGGTACAGAATTTTGGCTCTTCCAACATAAATGTGACAAATAATCCTGATCAATCTTATCCTGGATACTGCCACTTGTCTTAATTTTCACTTAAATCAAAGCTATTTTAATTTAATTGACAATTTCAGTTGTCAATTCAATATGTCAGTGCAAATGTTTCTAGCTCTTAGGCCACACTATAACTAATTTTCCAACGCAATGCAAATGGCAAGAGAAGTGGTGGTCATGAGTCTTAGAGCATTGACACATTCATTTGGCGAGCATCTGCCCTGGTGCTAGAGGACCCCTGTGGTGTGTAGGGTAAGCAGAGAGACCTTTCCGTGGGTGCTGGAGCCAGGTGAGTGGTTTGGGCAGGGGCAGGTGAGAGAGCCATGACAGGAGCCAGCAAGAACCATGGCAGGAGCTAACATGTGGGAGTGGCAGGCATCTTCCCAGCCACTGAGTTGGAGTGGAAACCTCCTCCCCTGGGTTTATTGCTGCAAGGTGTGTGCTTGCCTGCACATTCACCCTAACCTGTCCTCATCTGGGGTTTTAACTAGCACGTCTGGCTGAATTTTTGAGGTGACTGAGTATGTGTTTGCTTCTGCCACCTCCAGGAGAGGAGCGGTGCAGACACATGTAGGTGGCAACATCTTCAAATTACAGCTTAATCCACACCAGCTCATGAGTCAGGGCTGTGACTCACGGGCAGAGACATCTTGGCATGAGGGGAACGCAGCTCCTGCCCCAGCTGCCTGCCCTGCCCTGCACCACGTGGACACAGGCTGCACACATCTCCCTACTCTGGCACCAGCCCTGCCAGGCGAACCAGTGGGCAACTGTGCTGCTGCAGGAGCCAGCTGCTGCAGCCCAGGGCATCACAGCCCTCCCGCTTCAGCTGGGGGCTCCAAGAGAAATGCAGGCCATGGGGACATATGTCACTTCTGTGTCCAGTCCTGTATGAATTACTGACAGTTGGCCTGGAGACCCATGTGTCCTCTAAATCCTCTAAACTGTGTTTCCAGGTGGAAATGGAGGGTGGAAATGTTTTTTTGCACCACTATGTTGGTTCAAATAACTGTTTAGATAGTAAATGTTAAGCCCAACACATCCTGCAGCTTCTTGAGGTTTTGCTTTTTCTTTCTCTCTGAGAAAGATTAGCCTTTGATGACTGAAGATCAAGAATAGTTCTACCCATACAAGTAAGTCTGTTGGCGCTCAGAGGAAATGGGGTTCCTGTGAAGGTCTGATTTTAAGTGCACCAATGATTTTAGCTGCATCAATGTTTCAGGTGTTAAAGGCAAGCCTGCATTTTAAATGTGTTGCATGCTCAAAAAAACTCTACCTTAGGCCAGTTCTGAGGTGAGAATATTAATAAAAGAGTTTCCTCACATGAACAACATGCAGTGTCACATGCCTTATGCCTGCCTTGAATTTAAAATAGCCTGGTGCAGCCATAAGGAAGTCTCATGTCACTGTAACTCCACATCAGCTGCAGGTAAGTGCTGTGGGTGATACTGTTCTGCTGGGATACATTTCCAAGTGGTTTCCAGTGCTGCTGTCCTGTGGGGAATGGACTTGATCTGGGCTGAGTACAACTGGACTCTGAGGACTCCAAGCATGCCAGCTTGGATGCACAGGGGCAGAGCTGTTTGTCTCACTGTTTCCACACTGCTGCTTTATTTTTAACTGCCAGGACTGAATTTCCCAAAAACACTGCATCCTCACAGACAACAGGATATTAAATTTAAGTAACAGATTTCCGCAGTGGTCACTTTTTTCCAAAATTCACAGACACCAGGGTGGCTGCCAGAGAAAATGTGGTCCATGCAGCCCATCTCCTGTCCCACAGGGCTGGTGTCCCCTCCGTGTTCTCCCCTGGGAGGAGGAGGGCAGGGCAATCAAAGCAGCCTCTCTGGCATTTTGTCTGAGTTATGAAAAGCTGATAGCTGAAAGTTTCTTCTTCATTTTGTCCTTTGAAGGGACGTGTTTAGTGTCACTGCTTTTCTTTGGACACCTGTCATATGTAGTGTTGAGAGCAGCTATAAGTGGGACAGCGAGATTTCGTTTGTGTCTCTGAGGAAACCTGTCTCTCCCAGCACACTGGTGTTGCCATGCTCTCCCTCACAGAGTCCCAACTTGCAAACCTCTCCATCCTTCCCTGCGTCCCTGTGCTTCACAGGCCTCGTTGTTTTTAACCAGCCTCTTCCTTTCTGGGCTATGCCTGCATGGAGGGCTGGCCATCAGCAGGGTAAGAGCAAGCCTGATGCTGGTGCATTTCTCAAGGCATTCTTGCCTTGTCCCTTTCCCACAGGTGTTTGCCCCAAGCTGGTTATTGCTTCTTTGAAGTCTCACATACAGAAAATGTGTTTTCTTAGAACAGGGAAGTAGGAAAACACTAATGGCGAGCAAACTGACTGAAGAGGCAAACATCTCCACTTCTCCTTTTCAAGTGTTTTCCCAGCTCATAGAAGTGCCTCTTGGTGCCTGAGACAGATCAGTAATGACCCCCGGAGACATCCCCCATCATATCTCCCTCCAGCAATCCCCCAGCCTGCACCAACCAGCGGCTGGCTGCTGGGGCGGTCACCGCTCCGCACAGCACAACAAACACCCTGGCTTTTACAAAAAGGGTGAGGCTGCCCCTGTGTTTTCGCAGCGTGCAGCGACTGACTGGCATCACCACACTTTCATTACCTCTTTTTTTTACACTATAACATAAATGTCCCTTTTTCTTCTCCTCCCTCTGCCTCCAAAGGTTCACCAAATCTGGGAATGAGCAGGGAAGGAAGTTGTGCCCTTTGCTGCTGCCATACAGCCCCTCTCTCTTCCTGCCACCCCTGCCTACCCTCAGCAGTGTATGGGCAGCAGCCATGGGGTGGATAGGCTGGGGTTTGGTTCCCTTGTGGACACAGGGCTTCCTTCCACACAGCCACTCCTTTAAAGCTGTTTCTGAAGTTTCAGACGGGCTCGTAGCCATTGCAACCAAAGCAATCAGGAGATGTTGCAATGTATTGTATAGTGAAAACTGCCCTCCTTCTACCCCTCTCAAACCTTTTGCTCATGCCCAGTCCTGCCGTGGAGCTGCGTGGTGGTTTACATCTGAGACCAAGTTAAAAGTAGCTTACATTTTGGGTTATTTTTAAGCCAAATGATTTTCTTGATCCCCTTCAAATGAAAGCACAGTGTATGAAGGGAGCAGGAGTGGGGCACCCATGGCGTGGGCAGCCCCAGAGGAGATGTGGACATGGGGGTCTCATCTATGCTCCCACAGATGCCCACATAGAAAGCCAGTCCTTGGAGGTTTCTAGGGCAGGCTGCAGAAGGCTGAGATCACACCCATTAATTGTTCCCTTTGCCCGCTCTTCCCTTGCCTGATTACAGGTTGTCTAGACTGAGAAGTGCAGGTTTTGCTCTTGGAGCATGATCAGAATAAGGTGTGACACACCACTCTCCCCTTAATGGAAAACAGATGTCAGTGCCTGCTCAAGGAGATTTTCTTTCTCTTTTGGCTTGGGCTGGCTTTACCTCTGCCATCTCCCTATGCAGGGAGAGGATGGGACAGTCCCTGCCCACACAGTGCCCACTGCACAGGTAGAGCTTGGATCTCCAGGGCTCCGAAAAATGACTCAATGTGGATCAGAAAGTGGTGGTGTTAAACACCAGTCACTTCAAAGCTGTTGTTGGTTGGTAAGAAAATAATTTAAAATTAAACCAGTTCTGAAACTACCTACCGCAAGTGGTTACAAGCCTGAGTGTTGTAAAACTGGACTGTTTCCTCTTTTCCTCTCAACGATCATGTCCTTGATTCCTCCTTTAGGCTGCTTTGGCAATTTTTGCACAGTAATAAAAAGGCATGACACAGCATATGCTTTGTGGCTCACCTTGCCAAACAAAATTACAATGTTAGTGTAGCTTCTTTGCCTTTGCATAATGAACTCTACAAAGGAGCTAGAGAGAGGGTAGGCATCTGTGCCAAGATAAAAGCAAAACCAAGAAGTACAGAGGTGTGGTTTAAAGCAGTCTCCGTTTAAAGTAATTCTTTTAAAAATTACTTATCTTGAAACTGTTACAGACAGTTAGGGAAAGTCATACAGTTTCTAAATGTCTGCTGTGTTTCAAGTCTGCAGCTGCATTGCTTAAATTAAGAAAAAAATAAATGTGACTTTGAGATCTCACAAACATGTCACAGCAGAGCATCGTCTGCGCAATGTGTGCTGAGGCCAGGAGGAAGTGGGCAAAGGAACTGCTTATTTGCCAGTCCTCCGGCTCGATGGACATAATTTGCATTTTTAATAGCATTCGGGACAAGGTTTATGTTATGGTAAATTACACTAACTGACAACAAGGGGAATTTGGTGTGTGGGCAGGAGGTAGTTTGGGAGAGAGCGATGCCCAGTCATGCTGCCTTTTTCATCACCTTACTCTCATCCCTCGGGGAACTGAAATAAGAACATGGACCACACTGGGAAGTCCAATGGAAGGGAAGGATTTCCTTATACAGAGGATGATGACAGGGTAAAGGGGAAATCCTTCAGTCTATGGATCTGCTAAATCTGTTTCAGGAAAAAGGCAAAAAGCTGCCCCAGCAAGCCCATTGCAACTTATACCTGCTACATACCTGTGTAAATAGCTGAAATAGGACTCAGGCAGCCTGAGTGGTTCAAATACTGAACATTAAAGATCAGAATCTACCTCATTAATGATGAAAACAAAAGTCCCAGCAAAAGATCTGACCCTTAGTTTCTGGAAGTCCAACTAAGTCAATTAAGAGGAGAAAGAAAAAAAAAAATAAGTGGGTGAGGAAAATTTTGTCATTGTCTCTGGCAGCTGCCAGCAAGGAGGTTGCCCAAATCTTGCCTACCATAAATGAGGTCCAGTCATTTGATCAGCATTAGATATATTCATTCATTAATCACACTGAAATACTACCTGCTTATCCTAACCCTTTTTTGTCTAAATCACCTTTACATTCACTGTGATAGACTGCGGGTGAGATTTGATAGCATGCTAACAATATAAGAGTTGAGCCAACAACTATTCTTTTGGTAAGAAAAGGCACCAAGCAAAATAATTTAGTTATTCTTAGATAACAAAGGCAAGAGAAATCTCCAAATACAGTGGCAAAATATGTCAGTGCTTGAAGAACAGCAAGGGGTGGAATTAGTGTGGAGGGAAATGTGACCAAATTTGCGAAGCATTGCTGTGTGTCTGACAATACTCGTTTTGCATAAACCACCCTGAGATGCCCTTCCGTCTTTCTGTATGCACAATTTCCATGGGATACTTCAAAACCAGCTTCATTCCTGGGCCAGCTTCCCATGGTCCACGTGTCCTTGGAGGCTGAGGGAGCCCCTCCATGGCCCTGGCCCTGGAGCAGCACACACAGGAGGTGGCTAGCTCCCAGCAGGCATCTCTGGAAAGAGTCAGAGGTGCTTCACACTGAGACATGCTCAGCTCATTCCCTGCACAAAGCAAAGAAGACCCAATCACCAACCCACAGCCTTCAGCCCAGTATGACTCTGTGGGTGAGCACATCCCTCTTGAAGGTGGTGGTTTTGAGGATGCTCTCTGGTGTCCGTAGGTAAACTTCAATGCTGCTGGGCATCAGTGCCCCATTTGGGATGATCACTGCTAATTTTATGGTGGTGGGTGTTTGGAGGCAGTGGCTCTGAGCCAGACTCAGCATGCTGCTGCACATGGCGTGTCCTGCCCACAGCCCTGAGTGCGGGGCTGACTCCTGAGCTGCAACTAATGGCATAAAGCTTCCACAATAAACCAAGTGTCTCACAAAAGCCTGAGTGACTGAGTTCACAAAGTGATTAAAATTACCAGGGGAAAACATTTCAGATGTTCGACAATTTACACTACCACCTGTACTTTAAAGTACTTTTCCCCATTCCACTCCTTTAACTTTATGGAATTCTTCCCATGTTCTTGAAGCCATTTCCTTCCTCACTTCAGCTGTCATTGCAGCTGAACACTCTCATAATAAATAAAAGTACTGTATGGCTGGAGATTGTGCTGGGGATGAAAAATGCAATGCCATTTATTATAAAACAACCTGTGCAGGCAGCTGATCTTATCATGCGCTCTGCATCCTTCTAAAATCAAGGCAATTTGTAAAGTACTATTGCCAAATATGGTTTATATTCATTCCAGTTTGTTTCTTGTGATACTTATTTTTATGAAACCATTTTCAAATACATTTTCAGTTAGGTTTTTCCATTCTGGCTTTTCACTCTAAACAGTGTTAGCGAAAGTGTCAGGCCTTCTCTTCATGGTTTAGTTTTGAAAGGTTTTAAATGTAATTTTGGAACTCGTATCACACATCACTGAGCTGTTTGTTTTTACATTAATAACTAGGGCTTATTTTCTCTCCAGCATGCTTCGGTTTCCTACAAGGTCAGCTCTTTGGTGAACTAATTCTTCAGGATGGACATGAACTGAATTATTGGAATAAAAAAGCAGTAGGGAAGAGGTAGGGTAAATTGTCCTTCCAGCTACTTCTGCGAATGTGTTAATAGGAGGATGAGTCCTGGGATTGTCATGTATCTTTCAGTCCTCTCCCACAAAATCAGCAGGAGATCTGAGCAGTGGGGTCTAGGTGCAAGGGTTTTGGCCACTGGGTGTTCTCAGAGGAGCAGTGGAAAGCCCGTCTGTTACAACATGCTTTTCCCTCAGGTGAGTTACTTTTAATAGATGTTTTGTTTTAAGAAATGATGAGCTGACTCTGCTACTTTCGATTTTACTTCAGGGAAAATGAGCTATAGGTTTAGGGGGTCCTCTGCTTGCCAGTAATGTGATTTCTTTTAACCAGAATATATTGATGTAAATATGCCAGTTGTCTAAGCCTCTAGGTATGTTAGAAAAAAAACAAATACATTACCCATCTATGTATTTATTGGGAAGCCTTTCAAATCTTCCCATCTTTTTTTTCACAGCTTTTTTAAAGCATTTTAAGATCTGATCCAAAGTCCAAGAGTATGAGCAGGAACGTTCTCCAACTCATGACAATTGATTCTGAATTAGACTGTAAAAGAATAATGTACTGTGGCAGCATTTTGTAGATTTGTTTTTTTTTTCTTTTTAAAGAGAAATTGGTTTTCTGAGACCCATATGAGTAGGAGACTATGCAGCATTACTGCCATGGCTCACCCAGTCAACCACCTGTGACCACTTTATTCTCCTTGAGGTCTGAAGGTCTCTGCACTTTCCCAAGGAGCTTCCTATGATTCAAAGAGCAACCATCAGAGGACACATCAGATCAACAATTGCAAGATAGAGAACAGAAATCAAATTGCCTGCAAGAATACCAGCTATTGATGCATCATCATAGCTCTTCTACAATAGTGGAAGAGTGTTTTCTTTTTATACAATTATATAAAGAGGAATCAGTTATAAAGCTGTGCTCATGTGGTTGTTTGGAAAGGTAAAGTCAACAGCTCCTTTAGCAACCATCCCAGCCTCTGGGCAGATATCCATGGGAGCTTTGGGAGCTCTCTTTACTTCTGGATGCCCCATAAAGAAGCATAATTTATACTGAATTAACTAGCTGCTGCTTTACCTTAGTGCCAAGATTTGATGTAGTGAAGCAAAACTACAGCGAAGTAATGAAATCAATAATGTTATTAAAATAACTTGCAGCAGAATTACCAGACACCCTCCTGGTAAATCTCTCAGTACCTAAAGGGATACTGGCAGGAACATGCCAGAGCCAGAGATAGCAGCCAAAAGCCAACTTGCCTTCACTCTGCTCAGGGGAGCTTTTCCAGAACAGCACAGGGATGTTCACCTAGGAACAGCCACAGGAGGAAGAAAGTCAGCTTGTGTGGGATGTGCTGCAAAGAAGAGAGCAGCTCCCAGAAAGCGACTTTTGGCTTGGAGTTTTGCACAAGAAAGCTCTTCTAGGGCTAATGTAGCTGGAGTGAGATGTTACCAGGAACAGCGCACACTGTGCACTGGAAAAAGCTGGCTGGAAAAGTTTCATATGGTCTTGAAGGCCAGATGCATCTTGGTTGGCTGTCAAGAAGCTGGAGGGTCTGGCTCAATGAAGACAAAACAGCTCTACTTGGCCCCAAATCTCTGTGTTTGAAAACACAATTTAATGTCAATGAATAATTTAATAAAGACTAACTCTGTGGTAATAAGGCCTCAGCCCTCTTATTGTATTTGTACAATTATTAAAAAGTCCTAAGACAGACAAACAGAACTGAGAAAGTATTTTAATAACATGCTTTCATTGTTCATGTTTTACTCAAATAACACAAATATTTGCACCACCGTTAGCTACACTTCCTGGAAACTAATGATAAGTTCATAGCTAGGTAATTATAACTTTTACTGACACCATTAAGTGCTAAACATGGAGGGGCTTCTCTGTCTGGCTCTATTCTGGTACTCAGTCTATACCCTTCCCTGAACTGACAGCAGCTGCCATCTCTCTAGCTTCTTCCTGGCCAGCTACTCTAAAAAATTTTATTCTGATTAATACAGGGGAACTGTTTTTGCAGGTGATGGTGACAAGCAACTGATGTGAGAGTGATCTTGAAGTATTAGAAGTCATGATTTCTAGAAAAGGAGGCAAAGGGAAAAAAAAGAAAACAAAGACAAAACAGTGAGCTTTGAGACAGACTTTAGCTAACTCACAGTGTTAGTACACACAAGCCCAGAGGTACAAATCCTAGGCAGAAAGGACATTTTGGAAGTTGGCAGTGTCCTAAGGAAGTTATATGAAAGGCACAGAACTACTGTGAGCTTCTTGGTACTGAGACAACACAGCACAAGTACAAAGGGAAGCTAGTAAGGTATCAACTGGCTAAATCACGAACTCTTCATTAGTAGCAGAAGTGCAGAGGAAGCACACAGAAAGTAGAACTAGGTCAGGCTACTAAGTATAAAAGAACAGCATAAGCATGGAAGAACAACATGAAGATGTGATGCAACAAACAGTGGGTGTGAAGTGCATGCACTAGTAGCAACGGGAGAGCTAAAGAAAGACCTGAGTTTCACAAACAGGAGATACTGAATGATAATGTCAAACATGCTTTTTGTTTGATACTTTTTTCCTTCAGTCTTTGCTCAAAAGTGCTCCATTTAACACAACAAGCATACCCAGTCAGAGGGTAAGAATACTGGCAGCAAGAAAGAACAAAACAGTCAGACAGTGTCTAAATAACTCAGCTATATTCCAACTGACAAGCCCTGAAAGTCTTCTGCCATACTGGGTAAAACAGCTGAAGCCCATTTGGCACCATCAGCGCAGAAGTCAGGGATGGGGGGGCATGTATTTCTGCACACTTGGAAAGGCAAATCTAGCACCTATCATGAAAGGGAAGGATGTAAAGGAGAAGCCAGGAATTGGAGATCAGGCAGATTAATATCAATTCCTGGAAAAATACTGGAAGTGATAATTTAATAAACTATTTTCCAGCACCTAGAAGACAACAAGCAGATGAAGAACAGCAAGCATTGATTTGACAAGAGCAAATCACATCAAATCAATCTAATTTCCTTTTACGGTAGGTCTTAGATCTTGATTTTAATGCAGTTTTTGCCTTTGTCTTACCTGACACTTTCATAAACCAAGCAAAGAAACACACCTTAAAAGATACTGCTATTAGAGGAGTGTACAGCTGCTTGGAAAACCAGATTAAGAGCAGTTATAAATGCTTCACTGTCAAACAGGCAGTACATATCAAATGAAGTCTGAAGCCATCTGTTTTATGTCTGGCAGTGCACAGTATTGTCATTAATATCTTTGGAAAAAAACACAAGAGTAGGGAACACATTAAATTAGCACAGGACTCTATGAAGAACAAGCACTTTGGAGAACAGGAGGGGAATGCAAAACAATCACGACAAATGAGATGGAGGGGTGGGAAGAGAAGCACCATTCAGAATAGACAAAGTGGAGCTCTGGGGTTTTGTAGGCATCATCAAGGAGTGCAAGACCAACTGGGGAACAACTAGCACAGCAGCAGTTCTGCAGGAGGTCTAGGGATGTCAGCTCAACATGAATGAGCACGGTCATGCTGCAGTAAAAAATGAAAGTGCTCTAATGAGGTGTACAAACAGAAGCCCAGCTTGTGACAAACAGGAAACCATTCTTCCCCTGTTGTCTATGCTGTCAAGGCTTCATTTGAAGTGTCATCTGTGCAGTTTTGGCCACTGAAGTTCAGGGAGACTGAGCTGATTGCAGAAAGCGCAAAGGAGAGCTACAGCAATGGTCCTGAAAAGGTGCCAGGTGGGAAAGGCTCAATAGTCTAAAACTAATATCCAACCTAAACTTCTCCTGACACAACTTCAGGCTGTTCCCTCAGGTCCTGTCACTGATCACGACGGAGAAGAGATCAGTGCCTGTCCCTCTTCTTCCCCTCACGAGGAAATTGCAGACTGCAATGAGGTCTCCCCTCAGTCTCTTCTTCTCCAGGCTGAACAGACCAAATGACCTCAGCCACTACTCGTATGACTTACCCTCAAGGCTCTTCCCCCTCTGGCCTTGATCTCTTCCCAGGACTTTTAATTTGCCATCTTAGACTTCCACACTTCATCACCTGAAATCCATGCCATACATTCGCCTGGCTGCCTACAAAGCCTAGCACTTGACACCGGAAAGGAAAACTACTGCTCAGCTCAAGTCAAATGCAAAGCAGCAGCTCTGGTAGTCCTCACTTGAATCCTATCTCTCGCCTAGAGACATTTCCTTTCTCCTTTCACCAGATTATTAATTTCTGTCTTCTCACGACCCAGTCTCCTATGGGTACAGCAGAATAGGTGGCTAAAATGGTGCCTCCTGACTTTAAACACCCAAAAGTTGTCTAAGAGTGGGGGTTGTGGCACTGGCTGGATGCTGCAGGCTGAATCCCTTGAACTTACACCTTGGATATTATCATGCACTAAGTTCCGTGATGCAAAATGCATTGTTATATATGTCAAATATATAAAACATTGCCTAGCCATAATTCTTTTAGATGAGATTTCACACAACCCCAACATAGGGCGATATGCCCTGCAGAAAATGTTGCAGCATCCCCAAACAGAAAGCTCTAGCAGAAGAAATGTTATCACAGTGCAAACATTTGCCTTCATTGCAAGTGTGATAGGAAGTGACACTACAAATAGGCGTCTGAACAGTCTGGTCTAGTGGAAGGTGTTGGAACTGAATGATCATTCAGGTCACTTCCAACCAAAACCATCCTATGATTCTATGGTTCTGTGTAACCTCTCAAAGCCACTGCTGTATTCTTGGGCCCATTAGCTTGTCTTTTAACCAAAAGGAGTCCTGCAGTTCTCTGCTCCCCAAAGCCTGAAGGCATCTGCACACAACCAAAGTCCTAAATGAGAAAACCCACATAACCTGCCTGAAATCCCCCAAGAAAGCCAACCCAGAAGTTCCGACCCTGTCTGTGTGTGCATGTCAACCCTAATTGCATCCAGAAAATAAAAAAGCCTTCAGTGCCAGTGCAGGCATTGCAATGCCATGGTGGAAAATATTATAGAGGATTAGCAGAAATAAAATTTTAATTAGGGCTAAAACAAAATTTAGCCCTAAAGAAATAAAATCATAGCTAAAGGAAGCTGCACCGAGGAGCATAGCATTTGTCTTGTAAGTGTTGTGGTCTGAAGCATAAACCGAAACAATCCTGAGTGTTTCGAAAACTGTTTAGCTGCCATGAAAATAATAATTTTGCTGTATTCTTTATCAAGGGCCTCAAAGACATGTTGATTAAGAATGCTGCCCAGTGCTGGAGGAGCTTCTAAGGATGAATGCTAGCTCTCTACCTGCTAACTTGGCATTTGAGGTAGCTAACTCTGCCGAGGAAAGCAGGGCCATCACACAGCCACGTAGGTGCCTGCTCTCCACACTGACCTTGCCAGGGGCACAGCTGGGCCACATTTGGTAGATGAGGTCTTGGGATCTGGAAATGTAATGCCCCCTGTATAGGTCACTTGCTGCCTTGCAGCTAGGCCACCTCCTTTTCCCACTGGAAAGCAAGAGCAGCCAGCCCTTCAACTCACTGACTGCTCCACCGAAACCTTTCCAGGACAGGCTTCTGTATTCCTCTCTGGCTGCTACACAGAGCGGTAGATGGGGAAGAAAAGAAACACTTCAGTGATGTTACTCCTCCCAGCTCCTTATTCCCATACTCCTAGGATGGATGGATGGAAGGAAGGAAGGAAGGAAGGAAGGAAGGAAGGAAGGAAGGAAGGAAGGAAGGAAGGAAGGAAGGAAATATCCAGAAAAAAGGATTGGGAAACAAAGTAGAGAAAAAAGTAACTGAAAGCAGAAACTTCCAAAAAAGGCATTTTATAGCCAGGTTCTTTGAAAACTGTCTTTGTTGTCTGTGTCTAATAGGGTCCTGGTCTTTGCTAGGTATCACCATAATAGAGTTGTAGAGGAAAAAAGATAAAGGATAAAATATACAGTCCAGAGGAAAGGAAAATTCAAAGGCTGAGAGAAAGGGAAAAGAAAACAAGGGAGGGGAGGGTCATATTGAAGCTGGCTGAACTGTCTTTTTTAGTCTTTGATAAAGTTACACCCTACAGATGCTAGAACTTTAAGAAACACAAAAGCTTGGGCTAGTGCAAAATCCTGTGGCAAAGAAAATTGCATTTTTAGGAGCGCAGACCCAGTTTCCAGACATCCTACAACCTGGGAGGTGACAGACCATCTCCTCAGGCTGGTCCACGTCTGAGAACCCTCCCAAGCCTGGGCCTACCCCAAAGCAGCCAGCGGTGCACCCATCAGGGGCACGTGGTGACCTCAAAGTCGTGCCATGTGGAGACAAGAGGTCAGAAGATACCAGACCGTGAATCAGAACATGTCAAAACTGGGCCGACTCAGCTCCTAATGCAAATCTGAAGCTGGTATCCAGCTCCTGCCACTGCCAGGCCCAATCAGTGTACCCTGTGGGTCTCAGGAAGAGGAACCATGCCTGTTCAGTGCTTTGCAACAACTGGAAAAATCCTCAGGTCATGGTGCTGCTGTCTCAAAGGTGGATGGCAGCAACAGCGGCTTAGTGAAGTTAAAGGAAGAACAGTGTGAATGGGCCACGACTCTGAAAATGCTGCTCTAAATCAAGTGGAGGCATAAAGACGATATTGATAACCATGAAGCTGAAAACACAGGCCACAATATACAAACAAAACATGCTGAAGCCCCACAATGGCTGAACAATTAAAACAGAAGAGCATATACAAACATGACTAAAGAAGGTAAAATACTTTTGTGAGTGCTGTTTGTTTTGTTATAAAGTCTCTCTATTAGGGAATGAGTCTGTGAAAACCTTCAGCTAGTTAAAAACACATAGAGCATCACATGTGCACAGGAGGGAATGTGGTATGGGCATTGCCACAGTTCAAACAAGTACCCTTCCATATATTTCCCAGGAGCCTGGACAATTAATTGTTTTTGTAGGAGAACTTCAGCCTGTGTCCTGCAGGATAAGAGAGGGTACAAGAGAGCCAGATGGCTGAGCTGACTTGTGAGTGCTGTGCCCAGATGAGGCAGGAGGAGACAAGGAAGGATCTGGTGGACAGAGAGAAAAGTCAGCTGTGGGCAGATCCCACCATGCTCTAGACTACAGCTTTACCTTTCACACCACACTCCCTCTCTCCTCAGAGCTACCTTTCTACCAGTTTCATTCTTCTGCCACCTCATTCCTCACAGCAGTAGTTTTATATAACAACACTGTAAAAATGTGCTCCCTGAGTGATGGGAACAGAAACCTCTCCACAGCTTGGGACTGTTTCCCCATGTGGGCATCCCCTTGCATCCCTCTGCATAGCTGTAGGGTCTCAGGCAGCGGGAGGCTGGCTTCTAACATCTGCTCTTCACTTCTAATATCCTGTTTTACAAAACCCGATAAACTCCCCCCAAGGCTAAGGATTGAAACTTTGATGCTGGGGGAGAGAGTTATTCATCCTCCACAGCTGGTAGGCCTGCCCACCATCCTACCTTGTGCCAGCAGCATCAAATATGGGCAGCAGGTCTGAGAGGCTCAGCGCAGACACCTGGCCTTTCCTACAGGGAAAGCATAGGGTGTAAATACGCCTTCAGGAAGGTGTTGGTGGCAGGGACAGCGGCTAGCACCTATACCTGCCCTAAGGCAGCCTCTGTTGTTATTCCAGCACTAGAGAAATGATGTAACAGCACTGTGTTGTTTTGGAATCCGGCAGCATTTTCCACCCATCAGGCTGCGTAGGATGCCCACATGCAAGGCTGCAGGCTGGAGCTCCTCTTCTGTTTCTGCTTCCAGAGCAAGAAAATTGAGAAGGCAACCTACAGGAGATAAAAGACAAAGCACTGCTGAAAAATATCAGTAGTAGTAACTCTTAGAACTAACCTTAGGTGTCAGATGAGTTGATACCTCTCTTTTGAACATATGAACCATTTTGTGG
Source organism: Lepidothrix coronata (assembly GCF_001604755.1). NCBI lineage: Eukaryota > Metazoa > Chordata > Aves > Passeriformes > Pipridae > Lepidothrix > Lepidothrix coronata. Next base: position 4,135,433 of record NW_016690241.1, read on the forward strand.
GTATGACAGCAACACACTCCATAATCCTTTCCATATTTGGCTTTATTGGCTTATTGTGCAGAGCCATTAGAATCAGGATCGTCTCTTATGAAGCTGTTAATGGGATGCAAATTGCATAAAAGATTTCTCTGCATCAATAGAAAACAACCTAGTAATACATTCTTGCATAAAAATCTACATTAAAATCTGCTACAAAAGACATACTTTGAAAGAAGCAAAAATCCCATATGACTAAAGAAGAAATATGCTCACCATGGGAAAATGAATATCAGGCTTGTAACTAGAGGTGACCTATCTTAGAGCTGCTTGGATCCCAATGAACAGATATGCCTTTAACTACTGAGGTATTCCGAAGATGTGATTCACACAATATCATGGCTAAAGCCAGGTAAAAAAGTCCAATGAATATTTTATGCATGGAAAAATGCAATTGCAGTCTGACCAAGCCTGAATCTGTGCTGAATTCAGCAAAGAGCCATGGCCAAAATATATATGCTGTTTAAATTAAATTATAAATCTAAGCAGATTACTCTGTGTAATGCACTTCTACTTTTCATGCTGAAATGAAGCTTCAAGACTGGAATTTGACTTTCAGTAAGGCAGAAACACCTAAAACTAACTAGCATGGAGCAGTAAGTCAAGAGAAATGTTGTGCTTTATCTGCCACATCGCTTTAGGATTTTTTTTTCTTTTTGGTGTGGACATCAGCGTGACTGTGATTTCAGCCCATTGTTTCCGAGAAGCATACAGCTGGAATGAACCTGTTATTAATGTTCTGCCAATGCCACCTAGCACAGCTGCCTTGCCCACATGGTGTAAGGTGCAGAGTCCCCACCACTGCCATGCACCGTCCATCTCTCACAGTGTACCATGGATGTGCCTGTTGTGTCTCTGGTCCTGTGCAACCATAAGTGTCCAGCACTGGAGCAGTGGGAAATACCAGGCCAGGCAGAGCTGTAAGTGCAAAGTCCTTCCGACCTGTCTCAGTGGCAGTGGGCAGCCCTGGGGACACCTGCTACAAAGAGCCTGGAAGACAGAGAAGAAAAGCAGCATTGCTGAAATTCCTTGACCATTTTCTGTCCAAATCATCCATGCACTATAGGAGCCCAGGGTTGCCCTCCAGGGACACTACTCTGTCTCAAGCATGAAAGACCAGATTTTTCCTGAAATAACATCCAGCTCTTGCTTTGTTGCCTGCTGGGCTCAGCTGATATACATGGAGAAGCCTAAATAAAGAAGTGCCGAGCTCATTGCCCAAGCTTTTCCTCACCGCTATCTGCATTCTTTTGCATTCATTAAAAAACAAACAAACTTGTTTCCTGAGAGCAGGGAGGAAAATCACAGGGCTGGGTTGTTTGGGGTTGTTTTTTGTGAGGTTTTTTTTTCCCCCTTGCAAAAGGCACTTGAATACTGTAGAGAGAAGCAGCTCTGCAGGATGTAGACAGAGATTCAAGTGGCTGGTAATAGACAAATGTGATGGGAAAGCAGAACAAACAAGACATCCTCTATCTCCGTCTCTCAGGGATAGAAGGAGGGAAAGAGGGATGAGAAGAGAAAAAAAGCATCTGCGCTGCTCTAGCAGCCAGATCTTAGAGAGGAACCAGCACACTCCCAGTCTGGCCCAGAGACCTGCCTCGGATGGGCTGAGTGGATGTCAGCCAGAAAGGCTGGGGAAAACAGTCCCCTTGTTTTGCAGAGACAGTTAGATCTCTGAGAGAGAGCTGAAAGAAACAAGAGTATAGAAACCCACAGCAAACAGCAAAAGCCGCCTCCAGACGATGACAAGGGTACAAAGATAGCACTGGAGGCTGCGGCACTCCTTGGCGCGGGGCTGGCCAGTGGCGGGAAGTGCCTCACATCCTCTTCTCCGCATTGTTCTCCCAACTCCTCCGGTGGCTGGGAAAGTTTCTTCCAGCAATTTACCCCATCCTCACCCTGCAGCTGGCCAGTGTGCCACTATTGATTCACTTCCCCAGGCATTTCTCTTACTGTCATGCTCTTGTGGTGTAAAAGCGGCCACTGGGTTCAGGCAGGGGGGTGGCCGCAGCCCTCTCACTGTAGGAGGAAACTTTTCCTGCATACCAACATTTTTTAACCACAGTGAATAGCAGTGGTGAGAGCAGGGGTAAATGAACATTCAACCAAGGTATAGGTGGATTGAGGAGGCTTTACTGCTGCTTTATGTGAGAGGAGACACCTTTCAGTACCCACCACCACTCCATTATGTGCAAGGTTGTTTTCCCTCCCTCCCAGCACAAAATAAAAATCATCAAACATAGAGCCCTGGTTGTAGATATATAATTGGATCAAATTGTTTTTAATGACCTTGTTTGGTCTATTGTACCTTTGTTTTCCACTCCAGCTTGCACCAGAGCAGGTAGTGTGTTTATGCTGCAGTCAGGGTGACCTGACTAAGAGCCATCCTGGTTTTATTCTTCTCTTCATGAAAAGAGCTGATCCTTGGGAGAGGGCTGACATCCTGCAGGGCAAGTCTGGGTCTAGCTGCCAGAGAGCTATGGATGATTGCTAATGTGTCATGTCAAGATAAGTGCAGGCTGTGGTGTGGTGGACTGGAGGCTTTGAGAGAATGGTGTGCAAGCACAAGAGCTTTAACACCAAGGTTACAATTAAACCTCACCTGGGGCTGGCTGTTGAAGTAAAGCAAGTCTTGTTTAACTGCAGGAAAAACACCATGTAATAGAAATCTAATTATGTTGAACAGTACCCGATGTAAAGGTTATAGTTTATGGATTAACAGCAAGAACTGACACTGTGAACTGTGAACTCATCTGGAACTGGCTGAAGGGGAAAAGGACATGCTGGTAGTTAATTATTTTGGGCACCAATGGGATGCTGTCATGGAAAGACAAGCACAATCCCAGGATGCACTGGGAAGTGTGTCCAGCAGAGGAGGCAAAAAACAGAGATGCTGACATGCACAAATAGGTACTGGGAGGGCCATGGAGAAGTTCTTGAGGGAACCTTTCTCCCTTCATCAGCATGTATAGGAGAGAGCTACCAAAAGAAAATAACATTTCTCTGTATGCCACAAGAGAAACTGGTTTTGCTCATGGCTGTAAAGCAAAAGGTTTCTCTCTGGTGATGTTCTGGACCAGCCTAACTGTCAGAGCACTGGGTACAAGATCCACAACAAGCTCTGTGACAGGCAGATTGGCAGTGAGAGGCAGTGTCTGCCATGGGAGAAGCCAGGATTCAGAGACCATTCATCCTCATGCCCTGAACCTAAGGAAAAAATAGAAGTTGAATGGAAAGTTGTGTAGCTGTTTGAACTCGTAGGGAGAAAAAAAAGTCCTACTAATGTGCCACTGCAACTCTACTAGAGCTGGAAGTAACTAGCCTTTGATCCTAGGCCTTTAATGCACTCAATAAAAGGCATGATGGCTGCAACTCCGCTGTTGTATTATTGCCTACTTGGCTTAAAGTTGCATGGCACTGTCAAGGACATCTCCTGATGGCAACAAAGAATAGAAATGAAGAATGAAAGAAAATTAAAGATTTCACGGCAAAGATCACCATGTGCTATGAAGGGCAGGCAGGCGGGAGACACCAGCGCCGCGTGCAGGGATACTGTGGAGGTGACCTTGCATGGCATGTTTAAAAATAGCTGATGCCGCCATACTTCCCACTCCACAGGCTTTCTACTCCCTTCTCTGTCACAACCTGACACATCCCCTACAGCACTAAATACGTTGTAATTAATTTAAAAACACAACTAATTACTTCAGGGAGATGTTTAAGTATCTAAGTCTTTGGCAACTACAGGACACTTACAATGCTATGGGCATTGTAATGCAAGAGCAGAAGGTCTCCTGGTGGGTGCCTGTGCCAGAGGAGCTCGCAGCCCCAGCACCGGTGGCACAGGGAGGTCACCCGTCAGCAATCCCCACAATCGACCTCTTGTGTCAGATGTGTGAGAAAGCTCTCCCTTTCCTGTCACACGCTACCGAAGAGCTCTGGCAGCTGCGGGCCCCCTCCAACACCCTGGCAGGCCTGAATAGACAGAGCCGCCCCAGAAACGCCCAGATGTGTGCTGGGTTACTTGGGATTTACTGGCACACCATGTGCAAGATCAGCATCAGGCCAGGATGGTGCTGTTTAGTTAATTTGCTTTTTGTGATCTAATTTCCTTACTTTAACTCTTTTTTTTTTTGTCATCCCACTATCTTGAAAGGAAAGAAAGAAAAGATCCAAGATGCCAACATCTTCAGCTACTTTAAAGGGTCTCTGTTTGGTATTTGCTCCCTGACCTGTATTCCTTGCTGTAAAACCTCCCTGTTACTGTGATTTAATGCACATACCAAAACAAGCTGCCAATTACACTGCTGTTAGTGCAAGGTGGCTCCAAAGACACTGCCCTGTGAGCAGAATCTGTCCCTCCATAGCAAAGAGATTGCTGTGCAAACTCAGAGATGAGCAATAGCTGCCCCACTTATGACATCTCAGCCATTTCATCCATCTGGTTCCCTCGCTCCAGAGCAAGAGCAGACCTCTGCAAGCCACAAGTCTCTGCAGCATGGTCCACACACATGCCAGTTGCTGGGATGCTGCTCCTTTGGCTTTTACGACAGACGACAGACTGGAGAAATCTCTGGGCTGTGTGCAGTGTGGACCCCTCCACTAATGAGAGCTCATGAAGGAACTAATTATTTCCCCTTCTATTGAGAAGCCCTGGCTAAGCTATGGAAGGTGATTTCAGGCAAGCCATAGAGCATGGCTTTTTGATCTGAGATACACTGCATCCATCTAGTCCGCTGGTTCTCTGATTAGGACCCAGCTTTAAGTGTTGAAGGATTTTCCCAAGACGTGAAATTTTTATGGCTCCGCCACATTTTGTGACAAGCCTCCAGCTTGTCTAAGATCTCCCTGTCAAGTTTCATTTTTCAGGCTCTTTGTGCGAAATGATACTTAATGGAGGAGTCTCCAGTGTAAGGAGTAAAGAATACACACATACAATCCATAAATAGAGACACTTTAGAGGCTCTTTAAACATTCACGCTTTTTGCATAATTGATGACTTTCTATAATAGATATGGATGATAAACAGCTTTAAATAAAATGAAAATTTATCATTGTCATATCATTTATCAGCATTACGTTAAACTGTAAAATATGGGGAGAATATTGCCATGTTCTCAAACAAAATTGGTGGAAGTGAGAATAATTCAGGGGCTGTATCATTGCATTCGTCAGGGTTTTTAATGAGGTTGCCAACAGCCAAGAAACTGCACTAGAACCTGTGAGTCAGAGGAAGAATTTGTATGTCACTGCATAGCCAGTGTAAGCCATCAAGCATCTCCTCTGTGGCTCCAAAGGACCAAAAGTAAGCCTGTTCTCCAGGGCAAGTCATACAATTTTGTGCTCATCTTCTCTAAGGTAGACAGCTATTGATAACCAAAACTCCCAAATTCCCACTATGCTCAGTAAGAGAGGTGGGCACTTCCAGCACGAGATTTGTCCCACTGAACATATATATACATATATATGTATGTATGTATATGTATGCATATATATAGATATATGTATATACATATATATGTGTGTGAGAGATGGATGTTGCTTCTTATGCCCTGTTAGAAGAGGAAGGATGATTAGTTTGGATCATTGCGTGACTTTCACACTTCTACAGTCAGCTGAGATGAATCCCATCTCTGAGAAAGACAGAGCTTTGCCAAGGGATTTTTAGTCACTCCAGATTCCTTCAAAGTGGGGAGGTCCCGTGCCAGGAAAGTAAACAAAATTTCTTCGTTGTGATGGCAATGGTTGTCCCAAGGCACTTCAACATCTCAGCTGCAGACTGCTGAGGAACCTCCTGCGTCCTGAAGTTTCACATTCCATGTGATTCTTTAAAAATAATTGACAGAGGCTCAGCAGGTCAGCTAACTCTCCAAGGGTCCACCCTACCGCAGCCTGCTTGAGCAGATAGGTTTGATTTTTTCAAGTATTCCCATATCATCTCTTTGCTGATATTTTTGTTGACAAGGTTACTGAAAAGACAGGCCAACCAACCAAACATAACAAAACTGTCTTTAAAATCAAGTTAGGAACCATTTTTAAAAAAAAAGTTTTTTTTACTACTCGCCCACAGCTTTTTTAAACCCACACAAGCGAGGGTTTCACATCACTTGAAATAAAAGCTGTGCTTGAGAGAAGAAGGGTAGTAAGTGCTTTCTCTCACCAAAGGCCAGCCAGACTGCAAATGGCAACCCAGAGAGCCATTTCTGCAGGGTGCCCCAGCCCTGTGCCAAGGGAGGGAGGTAAAGGCTCCTGGACACATTCGCAGCTGTGTATGCCATCAGGACCCCTCCACCTTTTCTCCTTTGATTTTGGGAAAGCTATTTCTGCTTGTCAGCTCCTTTCTCACCACTTGGAGCCTGGCTTCTCTACCACAAACAGCAGAGCTTTTATTGCTTAGCTGGAATAAAAGCTATTTATACCTGGAGGTAGCTGGGTTTACCATCAATCCGAATGGCTTAAAGGGAAAGCAAAGCATCCCAGACAAACTTGCTCTTTTTTCTTTTTTTTTAAGCTGAATTTGCAAAGCCTGTCCCTGACCTCACAGGACTGCTTCTCTAGCTCCTCCCAGCCAGGCAGCTCGTGCGGCATCCTGCTGACTCCACTTTGGCGGGAGTTCATGCCAGCAGGTCCTCCGGCAGGACTAGGGCCGAGAGAACAAAACAGCCAGCCCAGCAGGCCTGGCTCCGAGCACCAGCCCTGAACTCTTGTGCAATCTTCCTTGAAACAAGTTCAAGTTGGCCAGGAGCAGAGCATTTGCGCATGGCCTGAGAGCTGGATTGAGTTCCATAAACAAAAGGAAACAAAAAGAGAGGAAGAGCGCTGGGTCCCAGGGCGAGGAGGAACGCAGGCATCTGACCCAGGCCAAGCTGTGCTGAGCTGCCTGAAGGCAGAGGGGACACAGCGTGCAAGGGGACGGTTGGGAGCACAGAGTGGAGGGGTTCATGGCCCTGTTGGCTCCATTTCAAGGAGCTGCAAGTACAGGGACACAAAAGAAGGGAAATGAGGTGAGGGCACAAAAAGGGGCTTGGAATATGAACCACAGAAATGCATTCCTCTGGGGTCAATTCATGGTGATGGGTGAGGAACAGGGACACTCCCATACCTCCAAACATGCATGAGTATCAGCTGCAGATGACAACTTCTATGAAGGGCAAGGGGTGCTCACACGATTTTTGGGAATGTGATGGAGGGAAGGAGACTGCTTTACATGAGGGGCCCTCAGGGGTGTAACGTGGGTCAATCCAGCTTTTTTGACTACACAGGAAGTTTTTGCTCCATCCAGTTCAGACACCCAGCTAGGTATGAGGCATCCTGCAGCTGCACTGTTGATGGTCCTTGGAGGGGCAGGACGCCCTTCTCAAACTGACCTGGCCCTTCGCCCTTTTGGAGTTGCACTGAGAAGTTCCTCCACCCAAACCTCTTGCCTGCTCCTATGCAGGGTGTATGGCCAGGGGAAAGGCTCTGTGTAGCCAGGGTGTTTCTATGCCTCAGCAATCCTACTTGGCCAGAACAACCCCTTTGGGCCATTAGTAGTTGGTGTTAAATAGAGCATCCCTCCAGCAGCGCTTTCCTGTGCCAGCTGCTGAGCTCACACTCACTGGCCCAGAGCTGGAGAAGCACATAGCTGTCAGGGAGCCACTGCTGTCACAGCCCCCGGCGCCTCAGTCCCACACCAGGGAGGTTTTCTCCACCCAGCGATACTTTGCCCATGTATGGCAGAACCAGGCCAATAGGAGGGCAGATGGCAGCACAGAGGAGGAAAGTAGTAAATTATTAAAGGATTAAGACTGACCTATGGAGAAAGTGAAAAGAGCTGAAGACATCTAGTTTGCCTGGAGAAGGCAGGAACTCACAGCAGCTGGCACATTGGGAAGCAAGCCTAGAGCCTAGAGACAAACTGCTGAAGCCAAATGCAGGGCAAGATGCACTTCCTAACAGCAAAGTCCATTAGGCAGTGACGGAATTTCCCAAAGGAAGCCCCAACACTTGAATCAGTGGAAACAAGGCTGGACAAAATACTGGATCATGTCCAGGAGGGGATAACTCTTCATCAGGAAGGAGAGAGCAGTGAATAAGATGAATACTTGAGCCTTTTTCATCTCCATGAATCTATGTATCTAATGCACTCACTGCTATTTCAATGTCTGAAAAAAAATGTAATTGCCTTTCCTGTGCCATCAGCACATCTCAGCATGTAGCCAGGGTGGGGAGAGGTCCAGGTGCAAGCACACTACCATCCCCTTTGGTGCTCTGGAGCAGAGGAGGTGCCTCCCTCTCACAGAGGAGCAGCCCTGCAAAGCATGCAGGGAATCTGAGCAGCACCTGGTTTCTCTGCCCTTCAGCACTGCAGCAAGCCCCTTGGCCACAGCCAGGCTTGGCCAAAGCCCCAGCTCTGCTCTGCAAAACACTTGCAGAGCTTTGTCTTACACTGTAAAGCTCAGGGCATGGCTGATGCTTGCCTTGCTCCCTCAGAGGAGGGAGCCAGAGGAGTCCAGACATCAGCCCAGCCTTGTCAGCTGGAGTGAGCAGGCGAGGGTTGCCACTGCCAGGGGGGTTCAGCTGTCAGAGTTGGGGTACATCAATTTAATTTCTTGGTGCCTTCTTCCTCCCATGAAATCTCTGCCTCTGGAAATCTGTGCTTCCCTGGGGAAGTCCCCACTCCAGCCATGCTCCCTCCCCAGCCGCGCTCACACACCCACTTCCCAGGGAGAGCAGTTCCCATCTTGGGAAAGCCACTCACAGCATCATGGTGTCCCTCCTTACAGCTGATTCTGTAATTATTTGGTTGCTGTTAATTGCTAATTAATGTTATTAACAGGTGGACCAGGGTGGCATGGCTGCTGCCAGGCATAACACCTGGTAAAATCCTATACCTCATCATGGGGAAAGGCACTATCGAGTTTTTTAGGCCATTGACTAGTTAACCATTAACAACTGGTAAAATCCCAGGTCCCTGAACAACAAGGCGAGTCCTCTTGGCGCTGTTAGAAAATCCTATTTCTAGTGGGTTATGAAACAGAGGTTTTGATGTGCTGCCAGGTTTGATGTGGAGCTCTGGGAGCTGAACACTTGCTGCACTGTCAGCTGCCGGCCGAGAGCCACTTACATAAAGCTTTCCTAGCAACCCTACTTTGCCGTCTACATTTGTCTGTCCATCTGTCTGTCGGTCCACCTCTGCAGTGGAAAAACTGAGCGACTCAATGAGGAACTGGACTGGCCAGCTCTTCCTATGCTGACTAACATCCAGTGGTCTGCGGCCAGCCTCTAGCTGGGGAGCTTTTCCACCACTGAACAACCCTTCATGCAAAGCCCACCATCCCCTTTGGGCCCCTTCCCTGGGTCTGCATCAACAGGAGGAAGTGAGCATCACATCCTGCAGCCCGCGCCAAGGAAAACAGGAGTGCTGCCGGGAGGGAAAGAGGCGCAGGGAACAGGGAGGCAACCCTGCTGCCCCAGCTGGCCCCGACCTCCCTGCCAAGGGCTGCCCACCTTCTGGTGGGGGGCGATGCTGGCACCCCTCTGGGCTCCCTTGGGAACAGGACATGAGACTGTTACTTGGTTGGCAAAGAGACCAGGTGGAAAGAGGAAAACACCCAGGGTAGAAGATGTTCAGAAGGCAAAAACAGGTCTTGACTTTGAGGGGAAAGGCAGAAAATTCAATAGTTTCTCCTGTACATCTTTCTTCCCACTCTCCATGGCTAGCAGTAACAAAAACCACTCCTAAGCAAAGTCCTTCCTTAACAGAAGGGGCTTCCTCCTGCACTATCCCACAGCAGTCTGGTGGGCACCGAAACACCCCTGCACCCCAGCCTGGGTGGTCCCAGCCCTGCCATTTTGGAGGGCCAACAGGGGCTGCATCCTGCTCCAGGGCCCTTTAAATTGGCACCCAAGCCAAGGCGATTTCTCTGTGGAGTTTCATAAGGAAGCACATGATGAGGGCAGTTGGAAACCACAGCTCTGTGAGCACTGATTACAGCCTACTGAGGAAAAGGAGATTTTTATCTTGCAGGAATTCAATTATGAGATAAAAAAAAAATTAAAAAAAATGCAGTGTATCTGGCTTGGTTAGCCTGAGCTTTCGGCACTTCAGGGGCTTTAATTTAACAAGAAAGGTGTGCAAGGGTTACCTAAACCATGGTGCTTGCTGGTGTGTGCGCAGTGGTGGTTTTTTTTACAGGAAAAAAATCCACCCCCAAAGTCACCCTGCTGGCAGCTGAATGCAGCAGGGATGATGTCATTGGAACAGTTGGAGGAGAAAAGAGAAAAACAAGTCTGTGTGTGCTAATCCTGTTTGCTGCCCTAAAGGGAATGGAAAGCCGCCAAGGCGAGGAGTTCTGGGAAACCATATAAGGGTGCCAAACAAGCGCCGCCGCCAACACGGGGAACTGACATCTTTGTTCTCCCTAGCTCGGCAGCCGGCCAAAGGCCTCATTTCGGCGCTGCAGCATGATTACACTGGACATCTGCCAGCTGAGCGCTGAGCCCCTTTTCTTCTCTGTAAGCTTTTTGCCAAACATGTAACAGTTGCCATGGCAGTCACAAGTAAAGTAAAAAAAAAAGAAAAGAAGAAAAACCGTGCGTATATAGATAGAGAGGGAGATAAAAAACGAGCAAGAAAGCAGAGGCACGCCTTGCTCCAGATGTGCCACATGTGTGGATATAAAAAGCAAGCAAACCTATTAATCAAAATTTCGAGGACGGAGGGAGGGTGAGTGGCCCAGGCTGAAAGGTGACGTGAGGATAAAACAATAAGTGCACACAGGCACACGCACACCGCAGCGGCTGGGCGGGTGGTGGTGGGCCGACCCAGTGGTCTCCTCCCCTGCCTGCATCTGAAAGTGCAGGCAAGCAGAGTTTAAAATAGAACAACATGGTGGCACTTTCACTATTGCTTGCCTGCCTGCTTTTTTTTTCCCCCTCCTTCTCATGTTTAAAATAAAATAGAAGAAGTTGTTCTGAGGATGTGAAGGGGGTTATTTATAAGCTCTGCGTAGCAGAGGGAAGCAGACAACCCAGATCTGGTTGTGTCTTAAGGCAGAAAATCACATTTCAGCCTGTGGTCCAGGTCAAATGGTAATATTTCAAGTTGTGCCCTAAATAGTTAACAACCAACCACCCAGTAGTCCCATGTTTATAGTGAGCATTTCATATAACTAGGCAAGTGCTGCCAGACCTTGATGGGCAGATCTACGCACATAATAGAAGAGGTGTGGTCCTCGCTTGCTTTCTTTTTCCACAGGAGGAGGCACAGGCTGGTTTCGTTTTACAAAGCAGCTATATACAACAAAGTTCACTGCCCAGTGAGCTGGAGTTCATCTGACTATTTATAATCAGGTTTCTTCTCCACATGTCAACCCTACAGGCAATGGGACAGCAGCTGAGCAATGGTGACTATGTTTGCAGCCAGCCCAGCACTCGATACAGCCTCAGTGTGTTTACAGGAAAAGTTGCAGTGAAAGAGCTGCCTGGGATGGGATGCAACACCCAACCTGTTCCTGGGATGCCATCCTCTTCAAACCCCCTAGGCAGGCTTCCCTGCCTACCTTGAGGACTGGAGAAATTTATGGAGCGCCAGGCATCATCACACCCCGAGGCCATCCCCAAGATGTGGGAACTGCTAGAGCAAATCTGGTCCAAGCAGTAGTGAGCACCTGCAGTCACTCAAGGGCCAGCCCACCTTGAGCAAGTGAGCACTGGGAAGGCAAACAGCCCCCAAACAGCACAGTGAGCAAGTTGGGTCTGGCCTCCAGGAGCCTGCAGCAGCTCCTCTGTTGGCACCACTGCAGCATCATGGGCATGGAGAAGAGGTTGGCTGGAAAACAAAAGAAGGGAGCCACTGTCACAGGCAGTAGTGAAGGAGACTGAACTCTCACCCTGTGTCACTGCTGCCTTCCTGCATGGCCAAAAGTCACCTACCTACAGGTTGCTTTGGCTTCCCATTTGTAAAAAAAAAAAAAGACTGGTTTTCCTCGCATATCTCAGAGATGTGCTAAGCATCCTAAATCATTAATGTCTGTAAAGTGCATTCATTTCCTCAGATGGAAGGTCTTACTGATGTGTGAAGTATTACTAGGATTATTACTGCTAATAAACAAGGAAGGCATGGCAATTTTATTTCTTGCTAGGGCTTACACAGGGCACAAGAATGCAGGGAATGGGGAAGATATGAATTTGTACCAAAGGTGACTCCCGTGCCAGTGCTAAGCTCAAAGGTAACATCTATGAAACACAGAGAGAAGCACCCTAGGATCCTGGTGGGTTGCCAGTCCACTGGAGACCTCCCCAGGCATGCTGACTCCTTGCAGCCCCCATGGAGCCACTAGCGGGAGCTCTCAGCCACTGACAAGTCCTGCTCTCCATCACCATCCTGGACTCCACCATGTTTAGTGTGTGGCCCAGAGGGGTAAGCCTGTGTAGAAGGTGATTTTCGCCTTTCTGTAGATGTCTAACTCCTTCCTGGAGTACACCTTGTCTAAAGCAAGGGTGAGCATCAATGCATCATACCTAGCAGTATGAGTAAGTGCACCCCCAATTTTGCAGAGACTGAGACATAGCATTTGCTAAGCCAAGAAAAACTGTTTTCCTACACAGGGGAGGTAGAGAGAGAGGGAGGCACCTCTGCAGAGCAATTCACCCCTGTGGGCTAGAGCCAGTGCCTACCCTTGCCCAGTGACCACCAAGGCCCCTCAAGCACCTGGCATTCCTCACCCAAAAAGTGATGAGCCACTGGGGATTTTCCCAAGGTAGCACAGCATGCAGCACGGGAAGCCATCACTTGCTTCCTTAGTGTTCAGGTGGGCTGTGTAGGGCTTCCCATTGTATCTCAGCCCCTATCCAAGGGATAGTGCCCTACTGTGTGGTTGTTACTAACTGGAGGGTTGTAACCTATCGAAAACTTTGCCAGCACATTTTCATATATTAGAGCATGGCTGTAAAATAAGAAATTTCGGGGAGGTAAATTAGCATTACTTGGTTCTGGCCAAGTTAATAAAATACAGTCTGAGTTACTGCCAGGCTGCTTAATTCATTTTTATTCAAAGTGGCTGGGCAATTTCCCTGATGTTGGCTCAGCGGGAAGCAGAGCCAGCTCTGGCTTTGTCCACTCCTACATGTCACCTTCCTGACTGACAACAGTGGCTGTGCCCCTGCACAGAGCTGGGAGAGCAGGGAGATCTCCAGCAAGACAGCATGTGCTGGGGGCTGCAGGGTGACACCCACCTTGGCATGAACCAGGAGGGAGCTTGGACTGGGAGCATGTGCTTACACAGTCTTCTAGATCCATGTGATGTTATGAATGGCACCAAACGTGGCATTCTCATGGCTTCCCTTCCTTCAGGTTGGTCCAGGATGGCCAGGGTAGCCATTAGCCCCGTCAGCATTGAAAAGAATCAAACTGTCACCTTATCCCCAGGAGCCAAGCCTCAGCTGGTGGAGCTGGTCAGAGGCGTTCTGGCACTGAGACATGGCAGCAGGGGTACTGCAGCCTCCCCCTGCTCCTCCCTACCCAGTGGAGAGGAGGGGAAGGGCAGACCATCTTTCCTCAAGGGGTGAGCAACACCAGCTCCCTTTAATGCTTTAAGGAAAACCCTTCACATCTCCCCACCTCGCACATCAGCTCCAGGGGAAGTGACATTTGCAAAGGCATTGCTCCACCTTATACAAGCTCTACTCCTCCCTAGCATCCTCCATCTGATTAGTTCCCCCCTTGTTTCCAAGCCAAATTTAACTTCTTTACCCACCTGCATGGCAGAACTAATCATTGGCACGCATTACAGTGCCTGGCACTAAAAATCATAGAGCTGCATTCCTGCATGCACTCTGAATCATCATGAGGTTCCCAAGCTTTAATGGGAAGCAGAATGCGCTGCTTTCTACATGGACAAATGAAACATTATGCAGTTCTCTTGCTTCAGAAACAAGCTTTGAATCATGCAGAGGGCGAGGTGCCAGGAGTGGCTCTGCTCTTTTCCTGGCTCCACCACTTACTTGTTGTGTGGCCTCCAGAAAAACTCTGAGGGGGTAAATAGACGTCCTTCCTCCTCCCCACCAGCAGTCCCAGGGCAAGGGAGACTTGTTGGGGGACCACAGGGCTTCATGCGCAGGGGGACAGAGGAAGGACATTCTCCCCGTAAGCGGTGATACCACACTCCCCAGCAAAAGATGACTTCTGCTTTCTCTGCCTTTCAACCTCCTGGGCTCCTGGCAGGGAAGGATGCTACCAATGCCAGAGGGTGCCACAGGATGCTGAGCAGCAGGGCTGGGAGCCAAAAAGTGAACTCTGTGAGGCTGCACACAACATCTTCTGAGCTCAGAGGTGGAGATCCTCCTGCTGCATTGATAAAAACCCAGATTCCTAGGTAAATAGAATGCATTCATATTTATTTTAAAAAGCTTGGAATCATGATTTAATATTGAAGAAAGGGCTATTCTTACACGGTGTTTGAAGAGCTTCTTCTAATACAATATTTTCTAACTTCAGGCGTGGTAACCCAGTAAGCTCCATTACTGCGCTAATACTATATAAAAATGATCCTTTATTATAAATCACACTGCATGCCAAAAGGATATAAATAGAGCCCCAGTGCGGCATTGGCATGCCTCATATTTCTCTTGGTTCACATTAAATGAGCCACTAAATTATAGTGTCCTTCTTTATAATATCATCCTCCAAAGCCAAGCATTTTGTGTGTTATGCAGGGTTGCTGTAACAAGAGAAATTAGCACAGCTAGTTTAATTCAGCCAGTCTGTCATGCAGGTTATAGGAAGAGCGTTAAAATGAGCAGAATGAGGAATTTCATTGTCCTTTTAAAAAACCCACCAGTTGGAACGTGTAGCTTGTGTGAGTCTTTGCTAAGGTCTGACACAACCTCTCTGGAGGGGTTTAGCAGGTCTGGAGGGGTTTAGCTGGCAGCAGAGAGGTGAGGGCAGAGAAGAGGAAATCCCACCCTGTCCTCTGTTGCCGCTCCAAGGGTGTATGGTCCTTGGACACCCTCTGGGGAGCCTGGGGAAGCCTGGTGGTTTCCTATGGAGAGGCACTAGCGGGGCAGAGGAGGAGATGCTGCAGGGGCTTCAGATTGAGGTCCTGGTTGTGGTCTGCTGCTGGTTCCTCTGTTAACAGCACTGGAGTTATTGCTGACTGAATCCAGGTGCAGGCCAAGTGATGCTGGCAATTATTTAACTTTCCCAGTTCTCACCTGCAGAAACGGGGAGGTTTTTTGCCCACGGAATTGATGCCTGCCTGTTTGAAAAGCAGCCCAATCTTCTCCCTGACTGCCAGTGCTACAGAAATCTGGGGGGTTATTGTTTGTGCTGCAAAATAGAAATATAGTGTTCAGACTGGGAGGGGATCCAGCTTGGCTGTCATCTCTAATGATGGTATCTGACCGCACTAAAGAAGAAAACCCTCCTACAGTCCTAGGAGCTGCATATGCCTTCAGGGACACATAAAGTAATTCAGGTCAAAAATGTAGGTTGTTTTATTTAGCAGACAAAGATCTGGGGAAAGAAGGAGAAGAAAAGAAGAAACAGGCTGTTGCAAAAATACAGTCTCTGTAAAGAGATGGAGATGTCTGAGTTTTGACATTTCCTTGCTGGCCTTGCTAGGTCCCAGCTTACAGTGGCAGGGACCCAAGTCAGTTCCCTGCAGGGCAGAGATCAGGGTTAGCACACAGAGTTCATGGCTCATTGTAAGGAGGCAAGAAGAGCAAAAAGAGACTACCAAACCCTCTCAGAGGCAGCAGCTGGGCCAGGGGAATCCAGGCAACCCAGCAGTTGGTGAGGAGGGAACCCATGTCAAAGTCACCCAAGTGTTTCATTACCTGCAGAGCTGGAATGCCTCAAGGAAATTTTCAAGCCAAATTGTCTGCGGCAAGGAAATGTGTCCCCTCACACATATTGGGAGGCTGCTGGCTCTGTGGCCTGTGAGGATGCCTAGCAAGGCAAACTGTGTCATGAATAATCAATGAAAACTAAAGGTTTCTATTGCCCGCAGTGCTCCATGACTGCATGAGAATATAGAAATAGCAGGCAGCCTTCTGAAAGTGAAATAAAACCTCTACGTGCAGCCCTTGGCATCGTATCCCCTCAGCAAAAATCCTGAAGGAAATTAGGGTTATGCAAGCTGTGAAATACCCAGCTTCAGTGCTGAATTGAGGAAGCTGCCAGGACCACATCTTGCTGCTTCCCAAAGTATCTGTCTCCTCTTGGCAGGGCTGGTTATAAATCCCCCAAAGTTTAGTGTACAGACCCTACCAGTGGGGAGGTAAAAGGAGCACACCCCAGCTGCAAGGCTGAAGGCTGAGCACAGAGCAGTCCTAGGGCAGCTCCATCCATTCCTCCCACCTCATGCTCAAGCACCCTGACTTGTGCATCTCTGGCTGGTGGCATCTTAGCAGATGCACAGACATTTATATGCATGCACATTGGCCAAAATATCTCTGCTGTAAGCACAGTGCCATGTTAAGGAGTGCTTGCAGGGCAAGGAAAGAAAAGATGAGACTGATAGTGAAATCTTCATCCCCTCACATCTCTGTTCTCCTCAGCCCCTGGGGAAAGGCTCTCATAGACAGTCATTAATTTCAAGACCTTGGGTTTAAAATTGGTCTTGCACAATAGAGATGAAGGCAGGCACACGTGAAGTAGCAGTGGGCTCATAAGAGAAAGGCTGAAATCTGATGTGTTTAGCTTTTCCCATGGCATAACAGGGTATGACCTGCACAGCCTAGATCACAGTCCCCACTTTCTTAAAGCCTTGAGAGTTTTGGTTGGCCCATGACAGTGACAAAGGAGCACACAGGAAAACCCAATGGTGTTTGGATCTTGTAATTCAATACAAGACAATTTATGCAATTTAAGAAACATTTAATATAAAAAAGAAAGAGTTAATGACGTATCATTTATCACAAGCAGACAGTGATATCCTGCAATATCCCTGGGCAAAGGTTACATTAAAGGATGGTGTTGTGACTGTTAAGGTGGTAGCTAGCATCTCTTACAAGCCTGATTTTTGTCTTTCCTCCTTAAAAATCTACATACAAAAGCAGAAAGTTAGCTACAACATTGATAAAGGAGGTCTGGTCCCAAGGTGGAGTTTTTGGTCAGATTTAAAGTAAATCAAATATAACACCTTAAAAATAGCAGTCTTCAGTAAAGCCCAGAAGCCTCAGTGATTTCTTTTCTACTTTGCAACCAGAAAGACAACGAGGGTAGAGAGGAGGAGCAGAGAGAGAGAGATTAAAACAGCTTTAATTTTAGGATTTGTCTCATCAAGCGATAGTATGTGACACCAAAAATGAGTCCAATTAAAAATGTTTATAACTTAAAGTTGTTTAATTAGCACCTTCAGAAGTTTTGTGATGTTTCCCTACTAAGTTCCCCTTCTCCTGACGTGCATGCATGCAGTGGCAGCTGGTCCTGGAGCAGGGAGGGTCAGGGCTGCTCCAGCCATATCTCAAACCCTGGATTTTAGTCCCTTGGGGGCATATCAACCTCCTAGCAAAGTCTTGGTGATGAAGGGTCTTCAGAGGCTTCCGGAGGTGCCAGAGGATGCCCCTTCCACTGTCTCTGATGTTGCAAGCAAATAAAGTGAGATGCGAGATCCAAGCTACCCCGAGTTAAGGAACTTTCCCTGCAGAAGCATGTGCTTCCCTCCTGGCAGCCCATGATGGTGCTGGTTTTCTCCTTTGAGTTGTGTTTTCCACCAGTGTCCTGGCATTGCTGGCAGGCACAAGCCTTTGTGTCCTGCATGCAGTACCTGTGCCACACTGGCCCGTGTACAGGGGAAGAGGAAAAAACCTCCCGCCGTCCTCCCATCTATTGTACAGCCTGGAGAAGAGAGTTAATGAGAGATGCCTCATGAGGACTGCACATTCTGCTTCCTGCTAAGAAAGTCAACCCAAAAAGGGTCCCCTCCCAGAACAACTACCTGTACCAGTGCCAAAGATGCTCCCACAGACACAGACTCAGGATGGTCAGGGGAAGAAACCCTGCCAGGGAAGAAACCCTGCCCAGTTTCTGTGTTTTGGTTGCCATGGGAATGTGCTCATCCCTGTCAGAGTTTCTTTGGGAAGCACAGAGGTTCAGGAAAACAACATGGAGAAATGCAGGGACATGGCACACTGTACAAGGTGAGGAGCCTGACTAAGCAAGGAGGTGAAGTAGATTTCTTTTGGCACTGTCCCTCTAGGAGCTACAGCCAGCCAGCCACATCACAGCTTTTGGTGGCAGGTTATCATGGGTCCTGAACAATGGTGGCTGCTGAGCTGGTGTGGGGCATAAACACCATTGTGGGGACCTTGCACAGAAGAGTGACTGCAAACAACAACCCATTTTTAAATGTTTTTTGGGGGTTTTTTCCCAAGCCTTTTACAGGTGGAGGAGGAATCAGGAATATAAGTAAGGGAATTTCACAGCACACATGAGATTTCCTCTGACTTGGAAGAATAATGTAAAGAGCTAGCTGAATTTCATAGAATTTTAGAATGGTTTTGGTTGGGAGGGACCTTAAAGATCATCTACTTCCATAGGCAGGGACACCTTTCATTAGACCAGGTTGATCAAAGCCCTGTCCAACCTGGCCTTGAACACTTCCAGGAATGGAGCATCCATGGCTTCTCTGGGTAGCCTGTTTCAATGCCTCACCACCCTCACAGAAAAGAATTTCTTCCTAATATCCAATCTAAACCTACCCTTTTTCAGTTTAAAATAGTTATAGTTATGTAAAATATCCCATCACTACATGCCCTTGTGAAAAGTCCCTCTCCAGCTCTCTTGTGGCCTCCTCTCAGGTACTGGAAGGCTGCTATAAGGTCTCCCCAGGGCTTTCAAGAAGCCTTGGCTCTTCCTCGCCCATAATCCCTAGCCCTTTTGTAGAGTTCACACAGAATATCTTTTTTGTACATATCAATTTGCCAACAACATAAAATTTGAATATGTACAGTCAGAACTAACATCTCACCTTGCTGACTGAACATCCACCTAAAATGGGATGGAGAGTATGTAAAATATGTCCATGCTGGATCAAACAGAAGGCCTCACCTATTAGTCTCTTTCTAACAGCTTTTGGCCCTGTACATGCATTGTATCATGTATACAGGCTTGTGTTCTGAGGTGCTAAAAATAATAAGTAATAATTTACTAATTCATTATAAATTTCTTTTTATAGGCTATACCTACACAAGATACAGTGTCAGGCTATTAGACATCAAAGGCTTCATGGTTCAGGCAGCCTCAAAGGAGAAGTCGACATGATGTTTCCAGGAGCTCATTTCACTAAAACAACAATAATCCTGACTTTACATAGTGCCTTTGATCCAGACTGCCAAAGCATTTTGTTCTCTGACTGAGAAATGACATACAAGATAGGATTCAATTTGACCATCACTAGTGAGGATTGGGAAGGCCAGCCTCCCATGATATTCAGCAACTCAAACAATAGTGATCCACATAAAATCAAAGGGAAATTTCAAGTTTGGAGAAGGAAATGTATGATCATCTTGGAGAGGATTTTGCTAAAATAAGCAGAGTTAATTGTTCTAATAATGGGAATTTCACGGCTTACCTTGGAAATTATATCTCTGGCAATATTGACTGGTGAAGGGTTACGCTGGTTGAGAGTGAAGGGTTATGCCAGTTTCTGACAACCAATCTCAGGACTGTTCTGTAACCTCACTGTTTTATATTTCCCCTACATTATTACTCAGACATTAGTGAAAAATAAGCACAACCTTGATTCAGGGCAAGGATATTAAGCAGGAAAACTTGAGAGATCAGAACGAGTTGGTTCTCAACAGAAAGCCAACCTCCCATCCACTGTAAATCACAGGACAGAGGCTAACACTCTGGCCTTCCTGTTGATCCCATTGCAACCAAGACAGTTCCTTTGATGGGTCCTTCTGAATATAATTTACCTCAACCACTTGGTAAACAAGAGATATTAGGGTATTTTGACTGCCACAGTCACACAGGGTAAAATCTCTCTCTGTCTTAGCAAGTAGAGCAGCACAAGAGCAGTGTTTTACCTGTGACTGATCAGCCATGGGTTGTATGACCTCAAGTGGATACCTGCATCTCCTCTCCTGGCACAGTATCACCTGAGAGGAGCCCAGCTTGCATGCTGCGATCCTCCACGATGTTTGTGAATAATCAAACCACAGTTATGTGGTACAATCAGGAGATCTGTTTCTTTCATCTAAACTAAAATGCTAGTGAAAGGCACCTTATGCATCCAGGTTCTGCCTCCCTGGCCCCAGCTTTACTTGTCCCCTTCCTAAGGCCAGGTTCCTACATGGACCACCCTTCTCTGGCTGCAACGTTGAAGTCTTCACAGGCAACAAGGGAGCATAGTAGTAGTATCTACAATTTGAAGAGGAGAACAGACACACCAAGGCAGACTCATTGTGGCGAAGTGAAACAAGTGAAGCAAAGTCTACCTCACCTGTGCACTACTGTGGATGTGGACCCTGGTTCTGCACCAGTGCAAACTCCTACAGCAGGCACAGCACCAAGAGCACAGTGGAGCTTTCCTGAAGCATTTGGCCTTAAGGCTCTGTAAATGCCATATACTTAGATTTTAAACCAGTCAAGATGCATCAAAATAAGATTTTTCTTGCAAGATTTGCGAGATTACTAGTCTGCAAGCTGAATAAGAGCTTCTATTTTGCTGCAAACTGATGTTGTTTTCTGTAAGTGGTTAACTTCAAGATGATGCAAATACTATTGTCATCCCCTTTGACTCTTCCCGCTGACAATCTTAGCATTCAGCTAAAATCTGTCTCCCACAAACCCACACTACCTCTCAGAGCCAAGAGTGCTTGTTGTCCCCTTCCCAGCTGCCAAAACCCTCCAGCTGCCTTCTAATTACCCCTGTGCTTCTGCATATCCAATACACAGTTCTGCAGCACACTAAAAATTTAAGGACAACATAAAATAAAGAAATACCAAATTAAGGAGCACAGGGGGTGCTGGAGCAACCACGTTGTTAATTTTCCTGTTTAATTCACTGATAACAGCTATTTCTGATCCAAAACTGCTGTACAATAAAGTGCCACACTTGAGCACAGCTGAATGTCAGGGATTCATTGCTTAAGGTCAGAAGAGACTCTTATGATCATCAAGTGTAACCTATTGCATAAGAGCTCCGGGGTACCTCCTCCAGTCATTTCTGATGTTTGCCTGCAACTTCATTTTGAGTTGCAAGTGCATCTGTTAGAAAGTTACGTAGTCTTGGCTTAAAGACTGAAAGGTCCAGAGAGTCTACCAAGGTGTTAAAAAAGCCTTTTCTTTGGTTAGTTACTTGCATATAACATGTAGACCCTTTTTTCCTCGTCTGCATCTGGTTTGCCTCTGCTTCTAGCCACTGCACATTTTTCCTAAATGGAAGCCCCCAGTCAGAAATCTCTTTCCTACTGCAGCACTGTTAATCAAGTTGCCTTATAATTTCTAAATTATGTGAAGTAGATCAGCCCCCTCACACTTTCCCATCACAGGGAGTGCTTTGTGGCCCTTGTACATTCTTGCATATCCCCTTTAAATGCTTTTATTTAGTCAAGTTCATCTTGAAGTGTAAGGGTCTTTGCATGGAGCCTTGTTTTTCCTCAAAAGTCATCAGAGTAGACTGTCAGTGTCCTTGGTACTTGACTGCACTTGGCAATGGTGTGCTCTTGTGCCTAATAGAAAAAGAAATGCTCATGCCACTCAAAGGTGGCATTACCTTCTAATTATTTTGCACAGCTCTTCTGGTGGGTTGAGCAGGGTGACTGGGTGAATGGGGACAGCCACCTTGCTGGCAGGAGGTGCAAGAAAGCAGTTTGCATGAGTGGATCATGCTTGCCTTAGCTTTTAATAATAGGCAGCATGAGCCTTGTGCTCCTTCCTGGTCTCCTCCATGCCAGCATGCATGGCCACCTGCCTGCCTGAAATGTGCTGGCTTTTGCCAGTTACTCAAAATATTTCCCTTTCCACATGACTGTACAAAAGCAACCTGAATGCATGCAGCTCCCAGTATGTCTAGCAACACCACAGGAGCAGGCTCTCTGCATGTATGATTTATTTTTGGCACATCTGATTCTAGTGCCATGCACACGGTGGAGTGGGTGAAGAAATGTGCAAAGATGGTAATTAACTACAGAAAAAAAGCCGAAGCAACGACTGGAGGGACAGCTCTAGGGGCTGGATGTTACGTTGGCCAGGCATCTGAGAGATGTTTCCATTTGCCAGACCTGTTCACACATCCCTTCTTGTAATGCCATCTGGTTTCCAGGAGTATTTTATCAAACCTGAAAATGCAGAATGAGCCCCATGGATATAGTGGGAAATGAGTCTCCATCCTTAGAGTGCCATGGATAAACACCAAGCAGCAGGTACAGTATTGCTGATTCAGCAATCCTTTCTGGGTTGTGCTCATTCTGCTACAGGACATCATTAGAAGAGGCTGAGATATTTTGTTTTCATAGCTTTTTAACCTCTTCCTTCCCAAAACAGTGTTTGTATTTATTTTGGCACCATCAATGTTTTGAGGAGAGGATTGATTTGGATTTGCTTAAGCATTTTTTCCCCTTAATCCCATTAAGTCAGACTCTAATTCTTTCCAGGGCTCCCTTCTGTGGAGCTATTTCCTCTTGGAATCATTTACTTTCTGTGGATTGGGGGAATTAATGAGGCAGATGCTGCTTTCATTCTCATCACTGTAAGCCCAAAACAACTTCAGCAGTTTACTGGCACAGCTCCAGTGTTTTATGGTGTAAATGAGGTCAGAATTTGGCTCACTGTGCTTATTTTTGCTAAGAGATAAAGAGGTTGCTGAAAACAAGAAGTCTTGTGCAGGCTGGGAAAGTCCAGTTGGAAGTGGGTGAAGTCCACCATTTCACTGAAAGTCTGAGTTTCTGCGTTTCTCCACTGAGAGGCTTTGTGGAGCACCACATATATTCACAGACAACCTCGAGTGCTGCTAAGCAAGTAGTCAGAGAAACAAGTCCAAGGACAAAGACTTTCAGGAGTGTTGGAATTGTCTACGGGAACAATTGCAACAGCACAAACCAAATCATGCTGATGACAAAATGAAGGTTAAGAAACATAGGGAAAGATCAGCTGGCTAAGTCAGTCAGTCTTCAGGGGGCTCACAGGGAAGGAGGACGCAAACAGAAAACTGAGATACATGCAAATGGCTCAGGGTTGACATCAAAGGTTGGCACATACTATGATGGATAAAATCGAGAAATACATGTAAAGGAAATATAACTAGCACAGGATAGGCAGGTGAGCAGGGGAGCATTCTGGCTATAGACTGGCGGTCAGAGGAAGGCTGAGGAAAGCATTGGTCTGATAGCATCACAGCAGTACCCCATGCAGGGGTCAGGCCAGATTGGGATCCTCCATGAACCCTTGGGACCAGTGTAGGGAAGTGAGGCTACTTGCAGAGCAGCACCCTGCAGAAATGGAAAACAAGAAGAGGAGGCAGCTATGGCCAGTCAGCTCTATTTCAGTTCCTGGAAATGCACTGGAACAAAGAATTAAACAAACTAATCATCAGCACCTAGGAAACAACCAGGAGAAGAGGGACAACCAGCGCTGATTTGCCCGGAGCAAATCATGTCAAATCAGCCTAATTTAATCCTGCAACAGGTCTTGTGGATTGAGACAAAGCAGGAGACTTCTGTATCTCTACTTTGGTAAGGCCTTTGATACCATCTCACTTCATGTTACAAGATGTAAACTAAGGAAACATGCCCTAGAGAAATTACCTTACGGGAGGGGTGCAAAACAGGTTGGAAAACCATACATAGAAAGAAAGTGTCTTTGTAAAAATACAAGAAAGGGTTAGGTAAGGTTCAGCAGAGGTCCGGCCACTGGATTTTGGGAGAGTGGGCATCCTTATCAGGTATGCAGATGACACCAAACTGAGACAAGCTGTAAAGACCTGAAAGAGGATTAGAATGAAAAATAATCCTGGCATGTTAGAGAAAAGGTCTGAAAAAAAGGATGTAATTCAATAAGGAGAGAAGCAAAGTTGTGCACAGAGGTAGGTATAGTCAGCTGCACAGGGACAAAATGAGAGACAGACGATTAGGCAGATGTGGAGTAGTGCAGCAACGCAGGAACCTGAAATGAATAAAAAGTGCCATTTGTCATACACAAGGCAGTCATCGTATCAGGGCACTCTAAGAGAGCTCTACCTGTAAAATACATGACTGTGCCCTCTGTTTTACCCAGTACTGCTACAATCTTTGCTCAGCTTAGGAGAGTCTGGAAAGGTCTAGAAAAGAGGAATTTGAAAGAAACACTTAATCAATAGGGATTGTTTACTCCAGAAAGAAAGAGACCAGGGGAGACACAATACTATCTCCAGAGAAGGAGGGAATAAACTGTTCTCCAAATGGCTCTCTACATCCATCGTTTGTGCAGTAAGAAACAACGCACCTGAATTGCAGCAAGAGGGTTGAAGTTAGATGCTTGGCAAAGAGGAAGGCTGACAAACACTAAACTCACCTGCCTGGCAAGGATGTGAAACCCCTATCCTCACCAGTGTTTAAAAGTGAGCTGGAAATTTTGGGATTATTTCTGAAATCAGCCTCTTGAGGTCCTTTCTGGCCATGTTTTTCTCTGATTTTGTGATGAATGGTGTTAAATGAATATAAATTACCTCTCACAGGGACACTGACATTCAGGCTTGGTGATGAATAGTGATCAACGACAAAACTGTCAGCTTGCGGGAAGGCATCCAGTAGGGTTATTACTAGAAACTGGTGTTAGCTCCAGTTTTATTTACCATCTTCATTAATGATCTAGAAAAAGTATTAGACAGTGTGTTTATTAAAACTGCAATTGATACTACATTGGGGAGGAGATGCAATCACCAGCCAGGAGTGGAAAATAACACAAAAAGACAAAAAAAAGATATGGGACATGGGGAGAAAATGACCTAGCTTAAAGGACACACAGAATAATATGTCTAGTGAAGAAATAGTCCAAAACGAAGAGAGAAGACCCAAATGCAGTGAAACATTTTGCAGGGTTAGCATACAGGAAATTGGACAGAAGTTTACAATGTGTCACATCAACAGAAAAAGTCTTAATGTGGCTTTGGGCTGCATGACATATTCCAGGGCAGAGAGATAAGCACTTGTCTGATCGCTGTTGTGAAAGCTTTCTTTCTGGTTGCCTCCTGACCAGTGTGCCTGCCAGGCTGGAGGAGGAGCTGGGAGAACTGGCAAAAATAATTGAAAGCTGAGAAGACTGGCTTATGGAGAAAGAATTATATAAGTACTCTGTGGCAAAGTAACTCCAGGTTCACGCTTCTAAGGTGTAGATAAGCATGTCAGAAAAGATGCCCTTTTTACCAGGCATAATTATGTCAGGAAAATTGGGCATTGTGTCAATGTGAGATATTTTATACTAGCATTGTGTGTTTCGATTGGCCACAAAGCACTTCAAACTGATACACAAGCCTCCTGGGCCTCGTCCATCATTGGATGCCAGAGTCTGAACTAGGACTGAGCTGTGCGAGAGCTGAGGCATCACCTCAGCACCTGCCTCAGAAGGCAGGACCTCTGGAGGAGACTCCTGGGAAGTGCTGTTGCTGCCACACAATTACAAAGAAATGGATAGCATGTCCACTTTGTGTGATCAGAGCCACACTGACATTCATTGATAACAGAGTTGCATAAGCAAATGGACACAATGAGCTGTGTTGATTGGAGGGGGAGAAATCAGTGCTGCTCAGGGGGACAAATCAAGAGAGAAAGATGCTATTTTCAAGTTTCTGAAGAGGTATTACTAACAAAAAGAAAGCACAGATATAAAACTGTACTTGACAGAGTCCTTTAGAGAGAAGATAAAGGTAAAGAGTTTTTCTAATTTGTGATTTTGAGCCTTTTCACTCTTTGTCCAGCTGGCTTTTGAGATTGAGGTCTAAGAGTGCAATGGTGTGTTTGTCCCAGCTGATACTGGAGCGCACAGGCTTTAAACAATAAGGCTTTGTTCTTTTGCCAAATGCAGCAATGCCTGTGCTGTTGCTTGGAGCTAAAAAGGAACAAACACATTAGGAAGTCACTGAAAATGAAATGATGGCTCACTTCAAGGCGTGCAGTAGCACACTGCAGAGATGAATGAGCTCTGCATGGCGTGTGAGACCATGAGGAGGAGAGATCTTCAGAAAGACCCTCCGTAGTTCCCACCACACTTTCAGTATGGCAGAGGAGATGACCTTCATATATGTCCCCAGGATCAACAGACACCTGAAATGCTTTGCAGGAGATCTCTGTTGCCCACAGCTTTTGCAGGGAGTGTGGACGTTGCCAGCAGAGCATTGTGTGAGGCTGCACCTTGCCTTTGAGGAGCAGTCACCATAAAGTCAATTCAGTAGCTCTTTCCAGCAGAGGACTTGAAACAAGACTCAGCAGCACCATTGACAGGCCAACACTGCCAGCTGTGGGACCACATCAAGGTGAGGGACCACCCGAGCCCGTGGCTTGCCAAGGGGAAGGTGGCTCAGCTCCTGTCTTAGTTAGAGCCTGATGCCACCAGCAACAGGGAAGGAGCAGAGGGGGAATGAATTCACAAAGAAACTCAAGGGGAAAATAGGCAGGCAGAATAAGTACAGCAGTCCAGAAGAATAAATTTACTGAGCCTACCTCCTTGATTTTAATGGATCCTCTAATAGCAGTGAGCCCAGCAGAGTTGGTTATCTCCCAGAAAGTGCTCCCAGGAAATATGGGACTCTGGCAAAGCCATTCCTCCCACTTTCTTGACAATGGGAACCGAGGGACCCCCAGTACAAACACAACCAACATAAAGCCTAGCAGATGTTATCTTAAACTCATCCCCAGCTCATGAGGGAGGATTAAGTGGTATGAAACCACTGGAGCAGCCCAGGTGGGAAAGATTACTTCACCGGGGTACGAGCTGTTATTGGAGTTAGGGGAAAGAGCTGATTGTTGTGTGTTATATGCTGGGACCAATTACACTGAAAAATGTAATTACACTGAAAAATACAGCGAGGGGGAGGTTTGGGGGGTGAAAAGAGATTAAAACTACATGGCTGTGTTAAAGCCCAGCCAAGAAGACAGAGAGGCAGAAAGACAGGAAGAAAACAGTTGTGCAGTGTGTCGCATACAGGGTCTAGATGAGTTTCACGTGAGCTCATCCAGACGCATCTTAGGCCAGTAACTGCACAGCAATCACCCTGTGCCTGCACTTGCAAGTGCTGGGAACAGCAAGAACAAAGGGTGGGCTCTTCAGCTCTCTAATTCTCCTTCTTTATTTTGCAGAATTGCCACATGCTGAAATAGCAAATGATGTATGAAATGAAAAATCACTCCCCAACCAATGCATATAGATGATGCAGAGAGTATTTGGCCATGACTTCCTTGCAGTAATATTTATCTACATTAATACCTCATTCAGAGGTAGCTGGAAATACCCAGAATGTGAGCAGCAAGGGGATCAGAAGAGAGATCA
Organism: Lepidothrix coronata; assembly: GCF_001604755.1. Classification (NCBI taxonomy): domain Eukaryota; kingdom Metazoa; phylum Chordata; class Aves; order Passeriformes; family Pipridae; genus Lepidothrix; species Lepidothrix coronata. The sequence continues at coordinate 4,162,923 of NW_016690241.1, forward strand.
GGGAGAGAGGCAAAGCAGCAAGGCAGGCACTTAAGGAGGAAGATATGAAGCCTTTCCCCAGTAAATCACCAGTTCAGTTCTGACCCAGGTTATTAGCAACCACAAGGCAGTATTCTGGGTCCAGTTGCCTGTAAAGAGCACATTCATTTAGCGGAGACTTCAGAGGAGTCATTGCCATTTGGAGAAGACTTCGAGACCAGTGTGGAACACTGGTGGCCCCAGGCCAGCATCTAGGGAGGTGTTTTCATGGTGAGAGAAGCCCTCCCCAGCTGGCATGCCACAGGGTGGTGGGAGCCATCCCAACCATGAATGGGGACAGAAGCAGGGGAGTGCTTCCCCATAACAGCCCTAGGCAGAGGCACATTGCCAGAGCTTGCACTAAGGGGAACCACGGGCAGCCTCGGCCCCAGGCACATCCACTTGGTAGCTTAGTGGTGCCTGTGGAATGACTTCGACCTCTGTCCTTGTGGGAAAGCCTTCTGAAGTTCAACAGCGAATGATAACCTCACATACAGGGATGTTACATCATTCCATCCAATTTAATAGGAAATGATTGCTAGCCCAAAAATCCTACCAGAAAAAAAAATCTCATTTTTATTAAACTTGTAGGATTTCTATTCTAGTTGGAAGATCTTGGACAGAAACAGCATGGGGGAAATCTGCTGCTCATTCAGGTATGCTTGGCTATTTCTCCCAGAAAATGCCTGGGAACTCCCTCATCCTTCTGTATGCAACAAGCACAACACTGGAGTAACACTGTCACATTACTGCACATACCCTAACCCGAAAAACTTCAATGCTTTCTGACAGTCCTCTACCTATCCTTGATAGTATGCTTGAAGGCTCGGCATGCACAGAATTGGGTTCCATAAGATCTTGGCCAAGCACAGCATTGGTGTTTACCAGACAACATTTAGTACTGCTGACTCACTGACGTTTGCACATAGGACTACATTTGAATATGTCCTGAAATCAGGAGGGGGAGGTGGACCCAGCTGAATGCCTCTTTCAAGCACCCCTATCTTTGTACAGAAGTGTCACCTTGCAAGGTGGACCCAACAGAAAAAGTCAGTAGAAGAAGCAAAAAATGTGCACTCAGTTAAAGACACAGTTGGGCTCAGTGTTGGCAAAAAATACTATGAAAGAGCTCAGCGTGACTTATAACGTAAGAGCAAAATACACTTAAACAGCTAGAAACCAAGGGATCATAGAATCCTACAATGTGCATTTAGGATGTTCCTTTTGGCTCTTCTTACATTTTAGCTCCCCATCACCAGAAGAAAGCAACTGGAAATTGCTGATAACTACTTCTGTCCTCCTAAAACGTCTTTGGCACATTTAATGTTTCAGTCTGGGTCCAACTTGACCTTCAGATAACAGGGAGTCAAGAGTAACTGCAAATATTCATCCAAGGACAGGTTTGGCTCTCTGCCTAGTGTTTGAAGGCACTTGGTGTTGTCTCTGAGTGATAACACACTTACATGACACAAAATATATTTCCAGATAACACTAAAGGTGTGATCCACAGAAATTTAGCTATCAAAAATATTGATGGGAAGGTCTGGAAAACTAATCTATTTGGCAGTATTGGCTAGCTTGATGTGACCTACCAGCATATAAGTCTGGGATGATGCTACTGAACTTGGAGTTACCCCTCCCATGCTGTTGTTGACCTGAGAGACCACACTCACCTTCTGGCTACCTTGTGGTAAATCCCAGAGCCTTTTAGGAATTCCTTGGCTGATGATTTGGTATATGCTATTGGTGGACAGGAATATCTGCCATTCCATGAAGGACTTTAACTATAAGGGAACCTCAAGTATGGATTCTGCCTTTGTGTGTGTTTTCCAGCTCACACACTTAGGCAACACAATTGTGTGGGATGCACATCCAAAACTCCCTTGCACATTTACTCTGATAGTTCTGCAGAAGTACTGTGGACCAGTATGACTGTCCATAAGAGTCAACAGAAACCTCTAGGAGCAAATATAAACTTTTCACAAAATCAATGCTGAAAAGAATTCATATCTAATTGGCCAACAACCGCTAGCAGGAATACTTGACTCTACACAGGGGCCAAAAAATCTATAGACTAGATTAATTAGCATCTGCATGAACAGCATGGTACAGCAAAAATGTGTTTAATTAGCTTGAATCTTAAGTTTTAAGTCACTTGTGTAATGTGGAGACTCCTAATCAAGCCTTTTTTGGAAAAAATACCCTTGTAAAACATGTTAATTTTTTCCACCAAGATGATGAAAACCCTTGAGCCTACTTAGACTGTATCTCCACATCTTTTCCTTAGAAAATCCCCAGATGTTGTTTCTGGGAATGTTTTTACACAATCCTAAACAGAAAATAATTTTCACAGATTCCATAAGTACTAGAAATTATGAGGTCTCTTCCACACCCAAAATATGATTTCAAAATTTCACTGGCACTCTGTGAATGGACAGCTTGTAAAGGAAAATTTAATATTAAAACATTAGCATTTGATTCAGCCCTCACCCTTCTAAAATATTCTTAGCTCAATATTTTCCTCAAAGGTTAACAGGAGATGATTTGGAGATAGTTCATTTGAAACAGATCACCACACACCACCAACCCTTTAATTCAGGGGGATCTGAACCCTGGAAAGGGGCTAAGCACTGGGGAAGTCCAGAAGTGGGTGCTCACCCTCCCTGCAAAGCAAAGGAGGGCTCTTGCCTGGCACCCTCCTGGCTGTCCCTGCCCACTGGCAATGGCCAGCTTGCGAGAGATGCTTTTGGGATGCATAGAGCCCACGCAGCAGCCACACATTGGCAGCGTCTGGAGGCAGTACACACATACCATCTTGCTTGCTGTTTATGTTTGAAATGTCTGAGTTGCTAGTAATATACTTAAGTGAGGTGTCCAATGGCTGCTGGGTGACTAAAAAATATGAGTGGGAACTTATTTATTTATTCTGCCTCCTGCAGCTTTTCCTCCCAAAAGATAGGGGCACTCCAGCAGTGACAAGAAACCAGGAATTTTGGCAGTGGGGAGGGGCCTCTTTATCTAGGAAAACAGAACAACTTTTAATTGGATGAAAAAGTTTTGATGCACAGAACTGAGGCAGAGTGTGGGTGTTGTGGGTCACTTGCTCCTTGGTGCAGGGCACCCATGGCTGTGCAGAGTTGTGCCTCTCTCATGCTCTACTCCCCAGTTACCCCCGCCTTTCTGGAAATCATGCCAGCTGCTGGGGTGTGGGAGCAGGAAGGCTCCCATAGGCACCACCATAGCTCAGGACCAACTGGACAGACCTGTCTGCAACAGCACTGCAGTCATTTGTATTGCATCCCTCCAAAAGGCCTTTCTTCACAAATACCTAACAAAGAGCATTGGTTGGCTTGGGATGTTTACAGGCTCTTTCTTGTTTTGCAATTTGTTCCTCCAAGGGATGAAGTGTGGTGGGTGAGTGGGGGCCTGGGGCAACTTCACACCCTGTTGTCCGTCTCAGCACAGAGCCTGAGAGCTGTGGTGGAGAAACTGGATTTAGATCATGGAAAGGACTTACAGTGTCTGATTTATGCTGCACGATTGCTTTCATTTTGCATTTCAGTCAGCTTGGACACTGAGGAGAGATGAGTGAATGATTAAGAATCACAGGCTGTCATCACCCTTCCCCTCCCAGTGCCATTGTTCCAGTGCAGTGCTCCTAAAAAAGCATCCAGAATACTTTTGGGAGCAGAAGCCTTTCTGCTGCTGCCATCAGACCTGTTTCTGTGCTGCCTCCTACTACTATGCTTGCATAAAAATCTTCACTGAACACAGGTGTTGGAAAGGAACATTTGCTCTCAGCCAGTGCAGCTGCAGCTGTCAGGATGTGGACTGCATATTGGCTGACTCCCTTCCCTGTGCATTTCTTGTTTGGGTGCTGCACACTTCTCCTTTGCATCCAAAATGTCCTGCAAGGGGCTCTGAGTGGAAAAGCCCTGCACAAGACAAATTCCCAGGCAGCTGCAGAAAGCTAGAGTCATCGTCCTGAGAGACGTTTTAATATGCACAGCAATGTTGGGCAGCACACTGGATATGGAGTGCCAGCCAGCTCTGCCAACCCTTGTAGCAGCACAAGCAAGAGGCAGCAAACCATGGCCCAGGGAGGGTGGGAAGGTAGAGTGGGCTTCAGCCTGGAAGCCCATCTCTTGTGAACCTATGTCTTCTGGCTCCTTGACTCTGAGTGATCACTGAACAACACAGCCCCCTCTTTGTTTTGATGGTCTAAATCCCTATAAACAGAGGGCTTGTTCTTTTTTTTTTAACGTCCTTTGTGGTTTCATGAAAACGCCGGATGCTGCAGAAGGCTGAAGCATGAAAGGTTCCTCTCTCTATCCTGTCCTCCCTGTCCAGCAACCACACTAAAAAGAAACCACCAAAGAAAGTGCTTGCAAATACCTGAACTGACAGCCCTGGTGATGGAAAGCTCTCCAGTTATTCATATCCCAAACTGAGCCCGGGCAGCAGCTGTGCAAGTTTCTGAGCTGGCCCTTGCCAGCGCCAATGGAGGCTGACCTGAAGGGCCCCAGCTCACCACACATTTTCTTGCTCATTCCAGCCCTTGGCAGCATGCTAGGGCAGTGAGGAAATGCGGGGGGTCATGGCTGGAGCTACCCCAGTCATGAGACTGAGGGAGGAGGCAAATCATCATCATCTGAAAAACGTTTCCAAGCCAATGCTGCAAGCAGCATTGTGGGTGAGAGTTAAAGCTTTTCATCGCTGAAACCTTAGGTTCCTGTTTACCAAACATTTGTTCAGTCTTTACAGGTTTGAGTGAATGAGGAAATGAACCACAAGGCTGGGTACAAATGCCAAAACCCTTCTTAAGTACATAAATCACCCTCCTGCCACTTTCTGTGCCTACTTCAGTTTTAAAAAACGAATCCCTCTCTTCAGATTTGTTGTCTCTCATGAATTCCTGCCACTTCCTGGTTCACCATCCAGCTACCACAAGCACAGCCTCTGCTTTCCTGGAAGCTCCATCACCGTTTTCACAAAGGCAGAACCATGTTCCTCCTCCCTGCCCAGTGCTCCCCCTGCAAGTCCTATCCTATGCATGGCACACACCCCATGGAGCAGTAAAGGGAGAAAGACCTAAATCCTCTCCAGTCTAAGGGCTAGGCTTGCTGCCATCCTGTCCCAGTCCCACACCCTCTAAACAAGCTCCCAAACCTCAAATTCTGCATTTACTGAGAAGGTGATTCTTCCACAATCCTAGACCTGTTTGTTACACCCAGTTCAATCTCCTTGCTTGTCAGTTCCTCCAGCACCTCATCCTCTCTTCTTCCTCATCAGGAGCAGCCTTTTCAGCCATCTCTTTCTAGTACCTGTGTGGCCAGAGCTGAGCAAACCCCCTGAAGCCCAGAAAGAGCTCACAGAGACAGATAAACCCAGACAGGGAAGAGGGAACCGATTTTGCACATTGGGTGTAACAGAGAGGAGAGGCCACCCTGCTCATGCTGCAGCCACCCCAGGCTCAGCTTCTGGATGACGTGGTGCTTCAAAGCCACAAGGGTGCTGGCCCCGCTGTAGGCAGGGGTAGTTACCTGGGAGCAGTGCCTCCATTTCACCTGATACAGCTTCCCTTGCATGTCCAGACAAGGGACACTCATAAGAGAAACAATCCTGGTATTTTCTCAAGCTGATAGCAGAGGAGGAGGGAGAAAGGATACAGCTGTTCAACTTCCAGTAGCTATCACCCCCTGGAGGTCAGAGCTCCCCTCTCAGGGGGTCAGCAGCCTTTCAGCTGTCTCTGACCACTGTTCCTTCTCCCTCAGCCCCCATTGCCTCTTTTTTGTCTCTGCACATCCTCCTCACCTCCTGAGAGCATCACTGATCTATCTCCCACACAAGCTCAAGCACCAAAGAAACTATATACTCACCAGGTGAGGAGAGAGGGCAGAGGATCATATCCAGGTAGGGGAGAGGGATTTTCCAAAGGCTATGATATCCAGCATCCACTTCACCTTCCCATCTGCCTCCATGGACTGTGGGGGCATTGAAACTCCTCTGCCTGCAGCACATCTGAGGTTTACATCCCTCTCTGTTGTGAGCAACTTAGTCTCCTGTTGAAATTCAGTCTGGGGGATCTGGCATGCTTTAAAAATTCAGGATGGTTTTTGATGCTCTTTGAATTCATTAGCAGACAATTATGTTTTGGGTAGATGGTTTCATTCTTTATTTTCTGCTTTCTTACCCACAGAGTCCTTTGCATGCCACACCTTCATCTTGCTTAGGAAATTAAGATGCCCAGGACAGCTCCACACCACGCTGTGTACCTAAAAATATCTGGAGGCTATTTGCCTATCTCTCCTTATCATATTTATGTTGCTGTGCTTGGCCCAGGTAGGACTTCTTATCGGGCTCAGCAGAATAACACTGTGGTTGCTCATAGAGGAGCTCCAGGTCCCTGTCCCTGCAAGCACTTAGCCACTCAGGATGAAGTCTTTTGGGCTGGTGGTGTGGCTGTGCCCACCCCAGTCTCCTGTAAGAGTAACTGGATCTGTAAGGGTCACATCTGATCTGTGTGATCCTATGTCCACCACTTCTATCATAGGCTGCACAACAGAAATCCAAACGGATTTGGTCCAAAACATTAAGTGAGCCTCTTGTCTCATGGAGAAATAAATACAGTAAAGAGGATGAGAAGGTTTGCTGATGAACAGAGGTTGCAAGGTCTGTCACAGTCTGAATTTAAGGGTAAGGTTAGCACACAAGGGTGGAAAGTGGTAGAATAAAACAACTGAACAGAAACTCACTTCATACCAGGCAATGGTTTCAACTTGCTGCCTGTCTGTTTATCATACCAGAGGACTCAGTGTCATGTCTCAAAGATATTAATGCAGCTTTCTGAGCTTTGGCTTTCCTCTTCTTGTGTGTCCCAGAGACATTCATATCGAGCTCAAATCCAGAGTAACTGTCTCTTCTGAACAGCTCCCTTGAGACAGCAAAAAGGGCAGAAACAAACACAGAGACAAGTACTTGTAATGCAAACGCTAAGCACCTGTGTGTGACACAAATTAGTTAGCCCAGCTATATGCACATCAAACCCTACCTTGCCTCTGCCCTGCCTCAGAGCAGGATTCTTGCCTTGCAAGTATGTGCCATGTCCTACTGGTCACTAGAGAACAAGAGTGCTTTGCAGAACTGCAAATAACAATGATACGTTTTAATAGGGAGCATATTTAAATGTAGTAACCACCCAGAGAGAAACGCAGGAAGTGCTACATCCCTTTCCAGCACTGAGAGAGCAAACCAGTTGCAACAACTGCTGCACAGAAGTGACAACCAACTCATTGCTCAGTAAGTCTGGCTTTGTGGGAAGGATCCCCCATGAGACAACTGACTTGGCTCCACTCTTGATTGCTTAAGCTGGAGCATGACCAAGGCCCAGCACTAACAGCCCAAACCATCTTTCCTAGGCATTATCACAGGCATACCCTAATATTAAAAATAATCAGGATTGTCCACATCCACCTCACTGTGAGCCTGCCACTGCCATAAATGCAGTGCCCTCAGCTCTGGATGAGCAGCACTTGGTGGGAGCAAGTGCTACACCAGGGGCTCTGTAGCTGTAATTTCCCCAGCTCTGCCCACAGATATAAATGTAAAAAACAAAAGCTGCATGGCTGACACAGCTAGAATGCATCTCAGTTCACACTGAATATTCATTCCCCAGCTTTTGCTGAAGGCCTTTAAAAACAGGAGTGCTTGCCAGAACAGTCTCTGCCTCCTATTTTATTATAGAAGAGGCTGCCCTGTAGAAGATTAAGTAACTTCATGAAGTATATGACTAACAGGTCACTTCGCTAAGTAGACCAAACCTGCTGTCCTATAGTCTCCTTCACATTTTCATTAAATCTAAAATCAGTTAATATTATATAATACAAATGCAGTGGCTTCAGAGACTCTAAGCTGAATAAGAATTTTGAATTAAGAGTACAGAATAACCTGAAACTGTCTTTGCAAAAAAAAAAAAAAAATTGGAGCACCCAAGGGCTCCATTTGGCCTCACAGAGGCATGACATTTCCATGAAATGGCTGTGAGCTGAATAAGTGCTCTGGGTATTAATATTCAAAGCAGGGCATCACATATGGCTTATGAAACACCTCTTTATGTGGATTAAAGACCTGTTCTCAAGGCGGTGAGCTTCTCACTGCAACTGGATCCACTAGGCTCCAAATTCATTACCATAGCACACTTATTAGATAAAAAAAACTGGAAGGCTTCCCTTTCTTTTAGCCTCTCTCTCTAACTATTAAGATTCAGCCTCATACCTGACTTGACTGACGATGAGTCCCAAGAGAATGAACCCAGACTTCAGAGCAGTACAACGACTCTGAATAACCTCTGGCTCAAGGTGCGAAGCTACGTGGGATTAGTCCAAGTTACAACCAGGTGGAAATATTAATGACCATTGCTAAGGGAGCCACAGAGGGATTTTCCTTGACCAGTGAGGACAGCAGCTTCTTTCCAAGAATGATGTCGGCTGACCTGGTTTGTACTCTTTGCTCCTGTTTGCCCACACAGGCTACTGCATGGTCCCCAGCATCAGGACAACATGCTACTGCCCCACCGGCATCATTAGCACTCAAATGGAATTGTAGACATTATGGACCTAATTGCACTTAGAGAAGAACTTTAATGCAGGATAATTAAACCCTCTGTGGATGCTTTCCACATTGCTGCTTGAATGAAAGTCAGGTGTTTGTTTCTGGTCAAACAGATGTCATTGTATGTATGTGTGTACGGCACATATAAATACACAAGTTTGATTCAGTAACAGTTCTCTTGCAGCAAAGCATCACCTCACACTGCAGTGCAAGACCTTCTGCCCATGTTCTGCTACTGAAAAGCGAACATCTCCTGGACAAGGAGGGCATATCTGTCACCGTGCTATTGCTTAATACACAAGTAGTGATGCAGAGCACCTGTTAGGATTATTTGCCTAGCATGTAGATCTTCCAGTCGCTAGCTCTGCTCAGTGTTCCAGAACGAAAGCAGAGGTTTGGGTCTGTTCCAGTGTATGTGTCCCTGTTTTCAGAAAATATTTCCCTAAGTAGGCCAAAAACATCTCTTAAATCTTGAACTTTAGAGGATACATTTGTAAGGCAACAAACACACAAATGGGGTGACCAGCTGTTCTACTTTTGGAGGTACTGTCCTAGTTTTCAGAAGCCAATCTTCACTGCACCTCCCATAGAGGAGAGAGGCCAAATGTCCTACTTTCTGTTTTTGGTGGCCTATTTGTCCTACCATGAGAAAGTATGACTGCACACATGAGAACAGAAGAAATCCTTCCCTCTGTATGCCCACACGGAAAGCCAACGGAGATCCAAAACATCCAGACCACTTCCACGTTACGCCTCAAATTCCTACTGTTTCAGCTCAGACTCTTGTCTTGCAGTGATGTCAAGGTGCAGCAATTGCTATTAACTGGTTTCCCTGTCCTCTAATGTCACCTCCACTCTGAAGTCTCACCTTGTTAACTCATGAAGTTCACTGCTCTGTCTCAGCTAGTGAGAGCATATTATCACTTAGCTCTGATTCAGCAAGACAACTACATTTACACACTGCCTATGCCTGTGTTCAGTAGGGTAACAACGGACACTCTTGAAGCTGCTTTTAACTCTATTAGGCATGCATTTACACTTAAGCATGGATGTAAGTCCTTAAATAGACTGATGCCATGATGAAAAAACATCAGAAGACTAAGCTTTGAACTGAAAATATTTTTTATCATAAACTCTAGGAAAAAAATCTTAAAATACAAAGAATTTATTCTGGAAACGCTTGACAAGCATAAAAGTAATATACTGAGTAAATATCCTGCTCCTCAGCAGTGCTGGCAGCAGGCTGCTATGAAAATCCAGGCTTCAGCAAGGTAGTGGATGAATACAGCAGCTTTCTGCATAGTCTGTATTGAGCTTTAGCCAAACGATATGCACTGAATCACTAAATTAGAGAGGAAAGAGGTAAAATTAAAAAGCATGGGTAAAATAAGAGAGCATCCCTAAATTATATTCACCACCCACTTTTTCTACTGCAGTATTTCCTGTCAGTCTCAATCATCTGGTCCTTGGTAGGGCAACCGGGGTAAGAGGCATGAAGGAGCTTCATGTTTGCTTAAAAAGCTTGAACGCCAGATCAACTCTGTCAGTTTAATAGACGGCATGAGGCGGAGAGGGAGTGAGACCATCCATGTGGTTCTTCCTTCAAACATCTATAGCCATCAACAAAAGCTGTATTCATAAGTAAGGACGGAGCTTGGACTTCTAAGGCCATATTCAGCTCTCCAGAACTAGTTATCTCTGCTAGCAGGGTTTTGTATGCACGCAAATCCCTCTTTCTCTGGGTATCCATCTCATACAGGTCTTTATAAAATCTTCTCAAGTTCAAGCCCTGTATGGCAGAGTTGCCTCATCTTTTGTGGGTTACATCTCAGTAGAGAGAGAAAGCTAACCTGACAGATTAGATCTGCTGTTTCACACCCTTGGTTTCACACCTCTCAATTCACAAGCTGCTTTGCATTTCTCTTTACTCTGCAGTTTCAAACTTTGTAAACTTTGATCAGAAGCTTGATCATAGGGTGGCTGGGATTTGGGGGCAGAAACAAAAACCTCCCCCCTCTCTTCAAAACACCTATCCCTCAATATCAATAACTAATTTTTAAAAAAACAATGGGTAACACACTTTCAGAGAAGATATAGTACCTTCTGTGTTTTGACATTTTGATTTTTATTAAAGCATAATTAAGCTTCTCAAAAATAAAGGGTATGAAAACACTATCTTACTGCTTACAATTTGGGAGAAAAAATCCAACAACATTCCTGCATTTTCTTCTGCAAGTAGACATTCCTTGCCCTTCACTTTCTGTACAGACAATAATAGTGGGCTTATCCATCTTGTTATTGTAGCCATGAATAGCTGAGAATGGAAAAACCAACATATGAAACTGGGTGAGCTTCTGACGTTCCCTCCATACAACAGCTTTAATAAGACTCCCACCCCTAGTGAGTCACTAACTCTCCCTACAAAGCCTCATCCGGAATGGGAAGTGTGAGCATGCATTGTGCACAGAGCTCTCCAGCGGGCAGAAGTTTTCAGCTGGGTTTGTGTGACACTGCCTCTGACTCTGCCACATCCCATCTGTGGTCTGCAGCACATCTGCAGGTTCTTCAAAGCATCTGCTGGGACTCCTCCTAAAATGCCTTCGCATTTCCTGGTAACTTGGGTTTTCCTCGAACGCTAAGGACATTTGAAATGGAGCAATCGAGCACCATTTAGCACTATCAGAGGGGCCGGCAGACTGTGACAAGGGTCAGTTAATCCCATTCTTGGCAGAGTCCTCTGGCTTTGTGGGAATAGTGTGATTAATGCACTTTTCTGATTACAGCAGCAGTTATTAACCAAAAGACACGTTCAGTTGCTAAGGGTGGGAGACTTTCAGCTATCTGGATCATATGAGAAGAAAAAAGTACCTCTAGAAATTCAGACTTTAGGGCAAAAGGTTGTCATTTATGAAAAAGACACTTGATATGAGGGAAAGAAACTTACACCCCCACACACACCTTGTTTGGTTATCAGCTGAAGCAGGACTGCTGTGTGTTTCCAAAGGTGAGGTGCCGCCAAAGTATGGGTGACAGGTAGGAGGGGAGGGATGTGGTGGAGCCAAGAGCAAGTGCATGGCCCGTCTGGGCAGCTGGGAGATAAGGGCCCTCACCCAGCGCAGCCTCCACAGGTGTCTGGCACCAAGAATGGCGGAGACTGGCTCTGCCTGCCCTCACGCTGTCAGGATGAGCCCCGCAGAGCATGACTATTATTTGCTTTAAAGAATGCATTTTTGGCACCCAGTGTACAATAAGTTGCTGTCACCCTCGTGACAACTCCATGATCTCTTCTTTCCCTTCCAGTGTTATTGTCCCAGTTTACAAGAAGCAGACAAGAAGGATTTACTCTTCTGGAGTGGGATAATTCCTCACTAGGAAAGAAATGAGCAGAGACAGACTCGGGAAATTCTTCACTTGTCTATTTTTATTTACAGTGGAGTTCCTGTTATTACCTTGAACAAAAATAGCACAACAGCAAGGCTGCAGCCCAATTTCCTTTGCCTTTCTGCAGCAGCTCATCAGTGCCAGCCCTTGGCCACAGCCCCTGCTGGACTGCCCACAGCCACAGCCCCTTCCCACCACCTCCCTGTATGTTCACCACCATCCCCAAGGAGAGGCACCATACCTCACATGCTTGCCTGGCAGCATATCACTCTGAGCAGGCTTGGCCAAAACAGCACTTACAGTTCCTGGCAAGTCCAATCTGTACCTCAGGGTCCCCAGACATCCTGGTAGCAGCCATCTAACATTGGCTCTGGCAGCAGTGAGAAGATCCCAACAGTACATCCTGCCCCTGCAGTTCCCCCTCCAGCGTGCTACAAGGTAAACCACCTGGGTTTAATATTCACCAGCAGAAGCAAAGGGGTGGTTATACCCCTATCAAAGAGTAACACAGACTGTATTGTACTGAAGGATGTCTCCAAGAGAGGCAGAGAAGTAGTACTACCTACACACGTTGAGAGGCTTTCAGGTTTCCAGCAAGGTTACAAAATGCCTGCAGTGATGTCGAATAGAGAGCAAGTAACAGCACCACAGTTATAATCAGATGAATTACTATCTTATGTATCGGGCAAAATCACAGGTTGTTTTTAAATCCTTCCCCTTTAAAAAGTGGTTGGCGGTTTTCACAGCAAACTTGAGTTTTGGACATAATTTTCAAATCCATCATGTTTTATCTTCAGAAAAAAAGGCAAGATCTGCCTTTTAAAAAGCCAAGGAGCTGCCAGCTGCTTTTCACTTCCTCCCCAGCAAGGATGTACATGTAGGACAAGATTTTCAAAGCACCTCCAGGGATTAAGCACCCATCTTCTGTTGACCATCAATAAGATGAGTGCACCCAACTCCCTTAAGCTCCTCTGGAAATCTCATCCTTTGATGTCATTTCAAAGGCTTCAAAGCTAGGATTTGCCTCTTTGAGGCAGGAGGAGAGGTGTGGAAGCGTTAAAGAAACCCATCTTAAAACCCTTTGCCTAGTCCTGCCAGAGTGCAGAGCATCACCAGGGATATCACATGGGTTAGCTCAAGGCAGAAACCTTCCCTGGCTGGCCCTGCAGCTGGGATGCTTGTGACTACCCTCTCCTAGGTAACAGAGCCAGTGCCTTTCCCCGGGGTTTGAAGGGTCTGCAGCAAGGGAGTGACATCTCATACCCAAGGAGACCAAAGTGTTCAGCAGCCTAAGTGCCCACATCAATTGTGCTCATCCCTGCCTTATGGCCAGGCAGAAGAGGCATGATCAGCGTGTGTGCCTTGCTTATGGTAGGAGGTAGGACCTGCTTCACCTGGCTTTGCCTCAAGCACAAGCCCTTTCTTCTCTGCACATCTCCCCACCTTTCCCACATCTGTTTTCCTTGACATCAACCGGAAAATCTTCTTTGAAATGTTTTGGTCTCTGAGATAGGAAGTTGCTGCTACAAGTTTCATGAAAATATGCAGCTGAACAGGGTCGCTAAAAATCCTCCTTCAAAGGGAAAGAATTATACCTTATTGGTCATCAGAGAGTTCAGTCTTTAGCCCATGGCCTGCTCTTTATATGAAGCTGCTGAGGTTGAATACATGCAAACTGTGAAGTTTTTTCCTATGATTATGGTATTCATAGCACTGCTAGTCTGAGTAGATTCTCCAAGTACTCATTTTCTTCAGTATTATGAGAAATCAGTCATCCCTCAACACTCTGAGAATCATATAAATCCATAGGGAAAAAAAAAAAAAAGCAGTCTTAAATAGTTCCACTATTCACTGTATGCTTTTTTTCCTGTGGTTTGCCCAGGGAGGGAAGAGGCAGAGAACTGGGGGGTTCCCTTGTCAATTTGTGATAGGCTGGACCACACTCTCTCCTTTTCTCTCATTAGAAGTACTTCTCCATTGTTATTTGCTTTAATTTGGACAGCAGATTAGTTTCCCCATCATGTCCAGTGCTTCATCCATGCTACTGCCAAGCTGGGAGGTTGGCCCCGAAAAGGAGAGCCCTGCTCAGGAGAGGCAGCAGCTGCAGCTGCCTGGAGTTCATCCCCCGACCTCTTGTCCCACTCCTCACAGTGATGTCATTTTCGCAAAGTGCAAAGTAGGCGCCTGTTTCTCTTTCCTCTGCAGTATTGCCACCAGCGATGATAAGGATGATTTATTTTGATTACAATACCCAGGCACTCCAGTCAAACAGGCAGGCCCCCCGCATGCCAGATACAGGGCAAAACAAGAAACGCTGAAGGTCACCTCCTCCCCTGTGAACTTGCCGTCTGGGAGAGAGCTTGTGTGAATACCTTAGCAATGTAAATACCATCTTACAGTTCACTAATGACCTCAATGAATCAAGAGGAGGCCCTTGTTTACCTTATGAAAACTTCCCGAAATAGCATAGCAAGCAGAAACATTGCTCATGCCTCCGGCATCTACAGGCACTTCGCAGTCCCTATGGTCCCACCTCTGGAGAGGGACAGCAAGGGAGGCTCCCAGAGGCAGCTTTGCCCTGCTGCCACCCCTGCAAAGGGTGCTGTACAGAGCTCCAACTACTCCATCCGTCCTCCACCTGCTCTCTGGGGCCACGTTTCATCTGCAACACATCCCCAGGGTCAAGAGAAGGAGGAAAAAAGCCTGTTGAAGGAAACAGGAATTAGCCAGCACCACTGCATGCTCCGCTGTGCTTTACTGGCCTCCACATAGCACATCCACTGGAGGTGTCAGAGCTCCCACCACCCCGTGGCAGAGGTGCCGTGTATCCCCCACGTGCAGGGAGTGTGCTTCCTCTACCTGCTGCAGGCTTGCTGCCCTGCAGCTGTGGCTCACAAAATGTCTTCCTAGCCTAGAAATCCCACTATAGCCCATGGAAAGGCTCACACCACCTGATAGGATTTGCACCTTCAGGAGCAAGCAGGGCAGTAGGAAAAGGGAGCAAGGGGCTAAAGGAGGTGAATGGATATATTGTTTCTGCCTCTCTGCCTGCAGTTTTATTAAGTGAAACATCTTTCATAAGATACTAGAGCTGGTTGACAGTTCTAAAATAACACTTTTAAAAAAACTTCAGCCAAAAGTTGTTTTCAGAAAATCTTCTGGTTTGAATAAAAAGGTGCCAACTTTATTCTTTTTTTCTGTTTTCACAAAAAAGTATCTTTTTTTTTACTGTTTCTTATTCTTTTACATTCCTTCAGCTCAAAAAAAAAGTAAATCTATTATAGGGGAGTAGGTTTTGGATTAATGTTGACAATCATTCAGTAATACTTTACTCAGCAGGACTTTTTGTGAAAATCCCGAGCTACTTTCAAACTCTTCAAGCAACACCAAAAAAATCAGTTTCCAATTCTTAGAGAGCTTACAATCAAACCATGTATCTGGACCCAAACATTGCCAAAGTCTAGGTGGGGTTGATTTGGGTCCTTCTCTAGCACTATCTGTACCCAACACTGACACGGCTAGAGCTCAGCCAGGCAGGAGGGGAATATGCCTCAAGCCACAGCCCAATGGGAGAAGAGCAGGGCAGCAGCTCCAGGCTGGGGTGATACAGGGACCCTTGAGAGGAGGTGGTGCAGAGAAAAGGTGTTTCTGGTAGCAAAGATAGTGAGAAGATGGCAAGGAAGGAGCAGGTACCAGTGTGTGGAGGAAGTGCCCACTGCCCTAGGTCTGCACTCCTGCATGCCAGCACCCTGCGGGTCAGCCCACAGCACTGTGGGACCCTGGTTCCTGGCTAACGGTGAGGACTGGCAGCACCAGCACATCCCAGTGGGACTTGCAGGCAATGCAAAAGCCAGGGAGAGCATGAAAATCTCACATGACTGAAAATCTCTGCATGGTAGCACCGAGTCAGGACCACTCCGTCCCCAAAATCCTTGCTTAGGCAGCTGTTCCCAGGGCTGCAAAAACAAAAGGCGTGTGAAGAGAAGGAGGCCCAGGAAAAAGTAAGCTACAGCTATAGAGTGTGACTATCATAAAAAGCTAATTTAAGGAGCTTAACACAAGTGTTGTTGTGGGCATCGTAATGGCACATTGGCTGCATCCATTATGTATGGGAACAGAAATATGCTGATTCAGCTATGAGGGCTTTTGAAGTGCTGGCAGCTGAATTTGCACTGAGCCTTCGTCTGTCAATTCATCCTTTTAACTGAACAAGCATGTTTTTAACAAGTTGACGTTTTTCCAGCCTGACAAATGGTTTCTAAGACATCCTTTCTCTTTCAGCTGTTTGTTGCTCACTCATGCTGCTTCAGGTACAGACTCTTTTTTTTTTCTTTCACAGCAGAGCACTCCCCCTTCCTCTCCACCCCATCTGGCTGTGCAGCATCACACTGCAGAAACTCTTATGCAGCACCAGAAGAAAAGAAAACAGCTGTGGAAAGGTTACCATGTCATATGCCCTCCTCCACAGATGCTATAAACTGATATGCTCAGCTCTCAGTATCCGGGGTAATAAGGGCAGAGAAAGAAAAGCAAAACTAATAATACAAAATACATGTAAATAAGGCCTCAGGAGTGTAGTGCTTTAATACTTTTACCTTCGAAAAATCAAGTTTAAGATGCAGCATGAGGTTATAAATAAACAGAAAAAAACATTGTGCATTATACTTTATAATGGCTCTGAAAGAGTTCTGTTTTTTTTAAACATGGCATATCTAATCTGCAGCTCAGAGAATGCACTCACGGATAATTGAGAGTTGACTGTAAAAAAATCTTTTTTTGAATGACAGCTTGAAAAGTTCATGCACATTTTTCATGACAAATCCCCTAATTATCATTTCCATCAATAGACTGTTAACATATATTCCAGGCACTACAGGCAGGAGAAAAAAACTAAATGGGAAGTACCAGAGACTTATCCTTCAGATGATAAAAAGTCCAAATTTTAAGCACTATTTCAAAAGGCCAGCAATCAGTTCAGATGAGGATGGAATTTCTACCTACATACCAAGACTGCCTACTGATGTCAATGTTATATGTCATGATAACAGGGAGTTTGTAAAAGTCGCCCTCAAATTCAAGCTTCAGGGCTTAAGCCAAGCTCTAATTAGTAACAGGCAGGAAAGGGGAGGGACAGTAGGGAAGAGCCTGTCTGGGATGTTCATGCTCCCTCCACAGCTCACCAACTGGCACGGATGACAAAACCTGCCCTAAGTTCTCCCTGTCAATGCTCGTATGCCTTATTAGATGTGTGAACATAGCCCAAAATAAAACTAAACTTCATTTTTCACCACCCCCCCCACAATTAGAAGCCCACCTTATGTGCTTGCTGTGTATAGGTAATGCTGTAGGCAATTTCTCTTCAGAGGTGGACCTTTACAAGGTGAACAGTTTGGACTTCAGGAATGCATGGTCCAGCCAGTCATTAAGACAGAACCAGTCACAAAATTCATATCCAGACCTGACAAAGTTTTCAAGTACACCCATGTTTAAGCTTTTGTTGCAATGTGGGGTTTGGCTCTGCCCATCATGAAAATGCTGAAGCAGCACAGTATTTTCCTCAGGAGTAGATTTCCACTTCTTCCAAAGTTCAAGAATTTGGATGTGGTCTAGTCAGAGTGGCCACTTTGTGAAAGGATGGAGAGACCAGTTCAGACCTCTGACTGAGAAAGAAGAAAACATCACCTGTAGCCCTCACCGCATCTTTGTGTATGCTGTTGATTCTCCCTGCTTGGTTGCAACCAGCAGTGGTAAAGCCCACCAGGACTTCCCAAGTCATCTTCCCAGTGGTAGAAAATCACAGTCTGAATGCCCATTCCCAGACAAATCAGACCACACCTCCAAGCACCTGTGAGCCCTCAGAGGGAGAGGCTTAGGAATGTCTACTCAAATGCTGCAGCCTGAGCTCATCAGTAGTCAAACACTGTTGACTCACTGGAGCTGAAGCCCTAAGTGCAGGGATCTGCCTCTCACTCTGGCTGGTGTACCCTTTACTGTGCAGGGGATTGCTCACTAAAACAGGTTGACCAGAGATGATGTGGAATCTCCCTCATCGGAGATATTCAAGAACCAGCAGGATGCAATCCTGTGCAATGTGCTGTAAGATGCTTGAGCAGGGAGGCTGTACCAGACAACCCCATCAGTGGTCCCGTCCAACATTACTCATTCTGTGATTCTGTGATATCCTGGCAGTCAAATGCCAGCCAAGGGCATTCAAGAGGAGAGACCTGTAGATTCACAGAGCACAAGCAGTACTACAGGCACTAGCTGACAAACCATAAGGAGGACATAGAGGAGGTGGATTATGGAGACGATGCTAAAAAGTGCTATTTTTGTCCTTCCATTTCATAACAGGGGCTCAAACCTGAGCATGGTGTTTTCCTTCCACTCTGAGTCACTGGGACTACTTTCAGTGGCCTGTGTGTTACTACTGCACAGGCAGGGTGGTTTCTCAGCTCCTGCTGGCTGAACATTCAGCCAGAAAACAGTAACACAGCAAAGGAGGGGATAGGAAAGGCTCTGAGGGGATCCCAGAGGTTTCTTCCCCCCAGGATGCACGATAGCTCCCCAGTCCAGTCTAAGAAGTGCAGACTTCTGGGTCCACTCTGAGCCTCTCATAAGTCCAGACCTCTCACTGGAGAGCTCCACAACAAGTGCCCATCTTGGAGGAAGATTTCAGCCCTTCCTCTGAGCTTCAGACTACTACGATCCTACAGACTCCGCAGAGGGAATGCAGCACACTCTGGGTGGTAGGAAGGGCAGCACCTGGCATGTCTTCCTCTCTTCCCCAGCACTCCTGCTCCCCAGTCCACTCTGTCAGGTATTCACCCCTGCAACAGGCATGAGCTTACCAGCCTCACAGGTCATATGACCCAGAAAGGCAAATGATGATTTGGAAGCAAAATATTTACCTAGCAGAGCAGGGTAAAGTGCAGCAAACTTTATGAAATCCAATACTAAACTCCATATGCAGATCTCATGTCTCTGGAAAACCCTTTGGTGTTCCTGTGACAGAGCAAATCCTAAAATGGAGGGATCTTCTAACCAAGTACTAGTGAGATTTTGTCACTGGCAGCCACTGAGTCAGAAGGAACAGGCTGGTTCTCGCAGTGACCTGTTTACTTTTCCTATTCGTGGCTGTCCCTTTCTCATTTAGGAGATCAGTTTGCTTTTGCCAGATGGAGTCAAAGTCACCACTGTGAATCCAGCTTTTTTTTTCCCTGTTTCTTGGAAAGCACCAGTCAGTACCATGTCAAGAAAAACAAACAGAAAGGTTTGCTTAGGATCTATTTAAAGCAAAGCACCAGTGGTAGCTGTGATACAATCTCAGGACCAGCGCTGTTTTTTGTGACAAAACTGGGCCTACTGTGCTTGAGGAGGGCAGGATCATCAGAAAGCTCCAGACAACGTCCCATCTTTCAACCAAAGAGGTCATAGCCATGCACAGTGCAAGCAAGAGAGCTCCTGTCCAGCATACCCACTATCCTACACCAGTGTGTGGGAAAAGTCCTGGAGCTCAGCCACTGTAAGCTGACATAAGGCCCCAAAATGCAGCAGATAACACTGAGCAATCTGAGAGGAGGATCTGAGTTTTCTGTCTCTGCTCAGCAGACCTTTAGCACTGGAAGATTGCTCTGACCCAGGAGAAAGTCTGTGCTTAGCAAGGGGGTGACACAGCATCATGCTTGCCACCACCTCCTCCCACACCCACCCTTGGGACCAGGCATCAGAAACCATCTGGAGAGGAAGCGGTGGAGCAGACTCAGGGCTGCAGAAGGTCCTATCCCACTGATGTGTTTCCTGCTGGAAAGCACAGGGATGAGCACCCCACACTGCTGGGAATCCTACACCACACACGCACTCAGCCCAGGGGAAGGGCTAATATCTCCACCTCACCAGAGCATCATGAGGCTAATTTCATTAGTGTTTGTAAAACACTGTGACGCTCTCCAAACGGAGCACAAAGTGTTATTAAACAGCCATGCAGAGCAGAGCCAATACTGCTCTGCTTTTGTTTATATAAGGTATTCTGCTGATACTGTACCCTTGGGAAATGGTAACGGCTATGGTTACAGTAGGGGATTTACTACCACCTCAGCTCGCTGCAGCAATACTGACCGTACCTCTAAAAGCAATCTCAGAAATGTCTGGTCCATGGGGAACCTTGCTCTGTCCCACTTGCAAGTATGCCAGTGCTTGCCTTTTCCTTCTGCAGCTCATTTCTGTAAAAGAGACATTCATAACTCTGAGCTCCTTACCAGTGAACCTAATCCAGCAAGTATCCAAGACATTCAGGAAAAGAGACTTTCATAGCATTGGAATTTTTCCATGCCAGCACTTTTTCATCCTAAGATAAATGGCTTTTACTTACAGGGCTAAATGCTCTATTCTTTTCAAAATAGTTCTCAGCTTCAAAGCAGCAATGGAAATTGGCCATGCACCTGGCCAGCTGATCCAGCCTGGAGTCAGCCAAACAGCAAAAGGTGTCTTTCTTTCCCGCAGCACCAAATAGTGCTGTGCGGTGGACAAGCAGGCTGGAGGGCTGATATAAACAGGATAACATTTAATTAATCAGAATGTATTGAAGCAGGGTCCAGTCAGCACGGTGCTGAATTTCCAAACTGGGGGCTGTGCCCAGGACACACCTGCCATGTTGGATGCCAGGTCTTGGAAAAGCCTTCTCTGTAAAGATTGCTTTAGATACCCAACTGCTGCACTGGAGCAAAGCCTCCCTGAGCCTTGTCATTTATCCAGTTCACCTGAGCAGGCACTGAAGGACAGACCTCTGCAGCAGCTTGGGAACAGGCCAGAACTGGAAATAGCTACACCAAACCCCCTCCACTCACAGATTCCCTCTGGCATGAGTGAGCGCTCCTGCAGATACTGGATGGAAGTTGATTTTATTTTTAACACAGGGGTGGACTAAGGCTCCAGCTGATGACACTAAGGCTGCAGCTGATGAGACATGTGTGTCTTTCTCATGAGACAAGTTTAGAAAACACCCTTCTGAAAGCAGTCTTGACAAAATTGCTTCTGGCCTTGGATGGCAGAGAGAAGCACAAAGCAGAGGAGGAGGAAAAGAGAGGAAGCACACTACTTGGGGGAGCTGGCCACTGTACATGGACACCTGCAAGGGACTTCATGTTTGCATGCAAGGCAATTTGCTTGAACTCCAAGCAAGAGCCAAAAGCAGCTCCCAGCTCTCCAATGGGCTTTAGGCAGGGCGGAGGGGGGGGCGGGGGAGAAGCCAGAGATACCTAGAAAGTTCTAGGAGATCTGTGCCTTCTTCCAAAACCCTTCCCTCTGCAGCTCCCTGATGCCTGGGACCACCCATTTCTCCCCACCTTTCTTACCACTCTCCATCCCCAGCAAGTCTCTCCTGGCTGGGCTCCTGCCTCAGCCACCCCATGGCTCCTGGCTGTTCAGCACTGAGACTGTCTGCAGGAGGTTGCACAATGCTTGGCCTCATTCAACTTGACCCAAGCAGGGGTTGTTGCTCTCACTTTCAAGAGCCACAGCCATAAAAAGAGACGGAATTTGCCGGCCAAGGAGAAGCCAGGGCAAGCTGATGCAGTGCAGGCTCCCGAGGTCAGTGGCTGCAGCTCTTTGCTGGGGGAGGACATGCAATGCCTAATGTGGAAATGTTTGTGTTTGGAGCAATATATAGTTACATTTAGCCCCTAGCAGCTGCAGAGGCTGTTTTCTGTAGCACACAGTCCTTGGCCTATTAGCTGAAGGCCTGACAGTGACCAGATGCGGAGAGGAGAGTCTGCAAAGCCTGCAGCCGTATTTCTCTCTTTGCCAAGATCCCAACAATATCTTACCTAATAAGTCTGGCACAGAAATAATCATTTAAAGAGCTAAAAAACACAACATCCACAGCCCATCTTTACAGCCAGAAGAGGAGTTTTGTGAGGCTTACAGTCTAATCTTTCACCATCCCAAGTGCTTCCCTCCTACTTCACAAACAGTGGGTGATTTATCTCCCAAATGGCTGGACGCAAGCCTTCTCCATGTAATCGCTCAACGGGGAGGCTGCACCTCTGCAGCCAAACTTGGCCACTGGCAGCAGCTGCACAGGGAAGCAGAAAGCAGCAGAAGCCACCACCCTGAATGTGCAGTGCCAGCAGGCTCTTCTGGTGGGGGGTATGCCTAAGTCACCAGGGGCTTACTCCCCTCCCCACACCCCTGATACCCAGATGAGAGCTGGTCCCTGGGGCAGGCAGCCCTAACCGTGCCACTGAACCGCAGTGTGCACACATGCGCCGGTCTGCACACGTCTTGTGCAGTGGGAAGGACAGGCTGTACTGTCACAGCGTGTGTCCCAGCAACACCTCATGCTCCACAGATTAGCCTTAACTTGCTAAATTAAAAAAAACAAAACAAAACAAAGCAACTTATTAGGTGCTTTCTGAAGACCCAGAGAACTCTGTCTTTGCTGGCAGAAGAACTGGATGTTGGATCAACATCAACACCAAGAAACATAAGTTGCGCTCCACTGATTCACGGAGTTTATGACCTTGGCTGGCTGATAAGCCCAATGTAGTATGATTTTCTGTGTTTTGCAGACTGCAGGTACCAGGTGTTGTTGAAGGTCAGCGTTGAGGAAAGGGCTCTCCCACAGTCAGGAGAAAGTTACACATAATGATTTTTATGCAACATAAGCTTGTAGATGATTAACAATTTTCTTTCAGTTAACCGCGAAGTTAATAGTTATTCAAAGCACTCCATTGTAATGGGAGTGGAGATGGGGTACCGTACTACATTAACCTTTAAACTTGGACTGTGTAATAAAAATTAAAATGGAATATGGCACATGAGTATGATTAATTTGGTTTGCAAAGGGAGAGGGTGTCAGTGTATGCTTTGCGCAGGAGTGTTTCCTTCTATCAGCAGGGTGTGCTGATGCAGCTGAGGATGTGCCACAGGAAGGCTGCACTCAGTGTTCAGTTCTGTGTTTTCAGGGGTTTTTTTCAAGCTCAAAACCCATCTTATTTCAAAATCCACCATGTTAACTCAGCACCTCCCAAAAATCTCTAAACTTTAAGGAGTAGATGGATTTTTTTTTTTTTTTAGTTGTGAAGGGGAGAAGGGAGAAAGAAGGGCAGAACTTGGCAATTTGAAAGCCTGAAAGAAGGCTGTCATCAGTGAAACATCTGCTAGCCTGCCCCCACAGCCCCAGGGAGAAGGATGGAGGATTTCCCAAAAAGCTACTCCTTTCTGAATTACCCCTCACCCCGCCCTGGCTGCCTCTCAAGTGAGCAGCCATGGTTTGAGCTTGGCACTAAAGACAGCCAGTGGGGTTTCCTTGCCTGGGGCTCACTAGTGCCTCCCAGCCTCAGGCTATGTCACAGCAACATTTCCCGAGCAGTGCAGTCCTGCTGATACTCACGGAACCATCATGGAACCATATGCACAGAGACGTGCTGAAGTCAATAACATTGAGTTTATTTTCTTTTTGCAAGCTCAGTGGCAAAACTTTGGAGAGGAAGAAGAGCATG
>NW_016690241.1:4186489-4211329 GCF_001604755.1 Lepidothrix coronata
GCCCAAGAGAAAAACTTTGTGCTCATGGTATTCCCCAGCTCAGCTATGTTTGGCTCTGGGGTTTGGCGGGGCTTTTCAAAAGTGTTGCAAAGTCTGGGTCTGGATTCGTCTTTCCTCTTTTGTCCTTCCCACTCCCCCAAGCCTGCCAAAAATCCCTTGTCTGATGTCACCAATGGGTTTGACCTGGGCCACTCGCAGCCAGCGCAAGGGCTGAGAGACTGGGTTTATCAGGATGAATCAGAAATGTTTTCAAGGCAAATTCCTCCTACAGTTCAGACACACCTGAGTGAGCCTGCCCACTTGTTTTCCTGAGGAGCCAGCACTTCCTTGTCCCAGCCAGAAGTGGAAGTGTTAAGCTAGCATAAGTGGCTGGTTGCTTTTATGAGTATTTTCTCAGCTATGGGTGTTTCCATGAATCACTCTAAATCTCCAGCTGTCTATAAGTCAACATGCATTTCTCAATGCTTTCTGCATTCATTTGCCAGCCATACCAATATAATGTGTGCATTAAGAGGGAAATCAGCCAGCTAATGGGAAGGCACTGGAAGCAGCTCTGTAGGCTGATGTGCACTGGTTTCCCTGACAGCTAAGCAGAGTGACCCCACACACCAGCACACCCCTGGCCCCCCTGTGAGGCTGGGGTCTGCCCCTGTTCCTGACAGCCTGCAGCAAGCCAGGCCTTGCAACAGCAGGCATGCTGGCCAGAGAGCAAGGTGAAGAGGTCGCTATTCCCCTTGTCAGTCCAAGATGCAGCTTGCAGACAATGGGGAATCTAAATACCTCCATGGTGTGCCTGCTGATCCCTGAAGCCTGCCTGCCTTTTGTGCAAAGAGCCTCTGTAGGGAGGATGCAAGGATCCAGCCTCCATCTTGCTCTCCCTCTGCCCAGGGGTTGTTTACTCCCTTCTTTCTCCACAGTCAGTGCTCAGCAGTTTCAAGACAGTGTTTGCTCTTGCGCCTTCCTTTCTGACACCAAGCTCTGTTTTGGTTTTGACAAGCCCCAGTGGAGCTGAGCGCTGGCGACCACAGATGGGCAGGCAGCTCTCAGCTGGGCTCAGAGGGAGCATGGAAGTGTGCAGTGCTTGCAGGCAGCATGAACAAGGCCCTCTACTACTGCAGCCCATGCCCAGCAGCTCGGATGGGCATCTCCTCAAGGTCTCCCAGTCTCAGTCGTCCTGCTGAGACCCAGGGTGGATGAGCAGATAAGTAGCAGGGCAAGCGGGAGGGCACGTCCTGTTCAGGATTAAGGCGGGTCACACAAAGTGCGTGTCAGCCCAGGCTGAGAAAACACCACATGTTCAGTGTATTTGTCTTTGAGAAATGAGTTTAAGAAAGAATGAAGTCATAAACTTAAGGATATACATAATCACATATCTATAATGGTACTGTAATTGCTGGGCTTTTGTGCACAGTTAATCTACAGCCTGGCTAACCTGCCTCAAGGTAATGGAGAAGCGGCAACAAATGTATGCCATCCTCCCACCTCCATACAAGCCACTGTCTCCAAACATTATAAAGAAAATTATAATGAAAGAGTTACTTGCAAAGGTCTGCAGGATGAGGCCTTTTATATTTTCCAAGGCCAAGGTACATCCTGATACCTGGAGTGGCATCACTGCTGGGGGATGCTGAACCAGCAATGCCCCACAGAATTACACAGCACAGGGCACAGCACCCAGGGACAGGGGGGCCTTGTGCTATCACTTAGCCCAGCTGTGTGACCAAATTTTGGCAGGACCCTATTAAAAAGTGCCCCTACATGAAACTTGTTTCCAGCAAGAACTCAAATGTTTGGAAGAATATGCACTCCAGAGCAGACTGGGAATAGGAGCAGGCCTAGAGTAGCTGACTTTCATCTGACCGATGACAGAACCAAAGGTCCAAGATTTTTTCTGGAGTAAAAACAGGCCTCGCATTTGCTCTGCATATGTGTAGAAAGCACTTGGACATGGCACTTGATGGGAGGATGTCTCAGAGCATGCCACAACCAGAGGAAAAGACAAGAGTGTTGCACCTCCAAAAGCTACAGTGTTGTGGATTACTGCAGTCATGCTTCAATTCAGGCATTAACCCCAAGCTGGACCAGTAACTAGCTAGTAAATGTATCTAATAAAGCACAGTCAGGCTGCATTTACATCTCTCCTCAATTTCCTATCCCTTCCACTTCCATTTAATGGCAAAAGTCTTAAAAGAAGCTGTAAAATTTGATGGAACGGAAGGTACAGCAGCGCATTGTGCACAAAGGGGGTTCTATGTAAAGCCCATTCAGGCTTCCTTTCAGACCATGGCACGCTGAGGGACAGAGCTCAGCGCCCACTCAGACGTACTCTGGTCACCATCATGATGTATCTGTGGGCACCTGGAATTCATTTTCCCATGTCATGGCATGCAGCTGCTTCTGTGCAGGTCTCTCCTCAAGACTCCTCACGTCAGCTTTCTCTTCCCTGCTCCCTCTAAAAGTGCAATTTTGCATCAAGAGACATGCAGCCATCCTCTCTGCTCTCCCCTTGTGCCTCTGTAGATGGTTGTGCATCCTAAAGCCCTGGGAGCCCCCACAGCAAGCACAACAGCAGGGTTGAAAGTCAAGGGCATCCACACAACCGTATTTCCCTGTGGCAACACTGACATAACCCCCCTGCACACACAGCAAGGCCTCACAGGGCGCTTGCTACACCTGCTCTGTGAACAGACTTATCAGCCTTCAAGGCTGTGAAACTGGTAATCTATAAAAGCCATGAGTCACTCCAAAAAAATCTCACATCCTTCTCTACTTCAAAGCATTTCCTAGAACTGCACCGACTATGAGGCCTTGAAGACACAATTGTTTTCTGAAATGAAAAATTCCTCCTTCTGGTCTTCTGCAGCACCTTCTGAAATGCCAGTATTTTGCTGAGTATCTCGTGACTAAAACGTTTCTCAGCAGGAAAGGGATACTAACAACAGAGGAAATGGGAAAAGGGGAGCTATGTCAGCTGAAAAGTTCATCTATTATAACACAGAGTGCACTCTTTGCTCTTGGAAAGACAACTTCTACTCTATGGGGATAAGCAGACAACTAAGAAAAGGGAAGAGGAAGCCTGATGCTTCTCATGCTTTCAGTCCACTGTGGACAAGAGAGCAATGCTGACATCATCTGACCTTGAAACAGGGACTGAAGAGAAATATGACACTTGAAGCTTCTTCAGAAAGAGACCATTTTTGTCTCCATAGCCCAAGGGGACCTCCATCTTCCTGGCAGAGGAGAGCACGAAGCCAGTTTGTCAGCCCAAGATGCAAGAGTTTCCAGTAACGAGCTCAGAAAATAGGCCACTGGCTATGGGGAACAAAAGTGTTGGGCATAACTAACCCCCCAAGGGGCAGCTGCCTGGAGCTGGATGCCAATAACAGGACCCTGCAAGCCCTGCAGGCACATGGGCTGGTTAGAAGAGAGAGGGGAGAGCTGTGGATAGACTGGGGTGCTCTGCAGCCTACCAGAGGCTCCTGCTGCCTGGGAACTGAACACTGATGGTGGCCTTGGAGGTGTAACATCAGTCCGAGGAGAAATTATTGCCTGGTCAGAGCTTTGCATGGCTGTCACATGTGTAACAAGCAAACTGTATCTGTAGTAACCTGTTTCATTGATTTCTGCTCTACTGGAAAGTCAATAAAATTGACAATACCCCCATGAGATTGTTGTTCCTTGGTCACGTATACCAAAAATATTGATTTCTCTGGGAAAAAAAAAATATATAGGAAGGGATAAGATAAGAACTTTATTCTTTACATGTAAGTGAAAACATTATTAAGAAAAGTTTTTGTCAGGCAGGACACCCATTCAACTAGCACTGTGCTTGACGAGATCCTTGGAGACCCTGCTCTGCTGGGTGTACCAAAGGGAGAGGAAGATGCTTAATGCATGCATCTTCATTGTTGCCTCTCTTGGGAAAGGCACTGAATTCTCCTTCTCTTTCTCCCTGGGCTTATCTGTTGACGGATTACACCAAAAAAGCCCTTTCGTAAAGCTCCATTAGAATGCCAGTGCATGCAGCAAGGGCCACTGAAATATTCCCAAAGCCACAGACAAAGCTGACAATTTGCAATATTTTAGCATAAGCTCTGACCCCGTATACAGCAAAACAGACGAATGGCACTTCCCTCAGGGCAGGAATCTCATCTGAAGTTGCTGACAACTCACTGTTTCTCTCATTGCTGTCCCACTCTTAATCACTGTTTGAGATGAAACTTTTTCTAACCCATATTCCAGCCTGAAGATGTCCAGAAGAAAGACCCTTGACCTCTCTCCTGGTAGCCTTCTCAGCTCCTGGCAGTGTGCCTGTCAAGATGCTGTGGTATTGCTTTGTGCTTGCAGGGCAAGAGGAGTGGGTGGTCTGAGCTAGGCTCTGTTCCCCACTGCCCTGTGAGGAGCCTGCCTCGGGGCAGGCAGCAAGGCCTCCAGCTGGGAAAGGAGCTCATGACAGGAGTGGCATGCCCAGATCTTGGCCAGCCCGACTCTCCCAACTTCTTGAAAGTTCATCTCTGTTTGCTCCTGTTGTTAGCTCTGAAGAAGGAACAAAGCAGCAGATGCACCACTTAGTCAGTTTTGGTATTGCACAACTGAAAGAGAATAGGAAAGCACCCCCAGGAACTGAGCCAAGACCATAATGGAGACAGATTAAGCAATACATGCACCTGGCTGTCAGAAGTGTAAGATACTCTCTCCTTAGTAATTACAAAGCAATTATGAAGTTAACAGCAATTCCAATAAGGACATGTATTTCACAATAAAATTTTGTTCACAATCCATCAGGAACAGTCACACCAAGGAGAT
Source organism: Lepidothrix coronata (assembly GCF_001604755.1). Lineage (NCBI taxonomy): Eukaryota > Metazoa > Chordata > Aves > Passeriformes > Pipridae > Lepidothrix > Lepidothrix coronata. Next base: position 4,191,296 of record NW_016690241.1, read on the forward strand.
ACAGCTCTGAAACCAAACTGTCCTTACCCCTGCAGGCGTAGTCCTCTAAATGCCAATCCTTGGTGGGGTGGTATCTTGCACTGAGTTGCCATTAAATTATTAGTTATTAACAGGATGTAATTGAAATTGTACTTCAATGTGACTTTAAAAAAAATCTCAATTTTAAGATAGGTAATAGAAACTAAGATGAGGTGAAGAGTTTGTGTATTGGGTTTTTACAAGCTTAGTTAATCTATATTGTAATTCTGTAAAACCATAAACAGATTCAAGCTGGATTTCAATATCTCTGAAGTCATCAAAGTCTGTTCTTCATGGTCTGGATGAAAAGCTTCAGAATTTGTGACTCTTTATAGTAGTAAAACTACAATTATCTCAGTTTCTCTATTCCATCCAAGGAGTAAACAGGGAACAGAAACTGTTCTAAGGTTCAAAGCAGATCCACCCCTGAATTTGAGATTCTAATTCAAACTCAGATCTGTTGAAATTTGCAAAGTCTGACTTGCACTGAAATCCAGCTTTGTTACAAAGTACTGAGGTCTGCCATTTTGTGCCTGTTCTAAGAGAAAAAAAAACCAGCTTGCCCTGCCCCAAGTACTGCATGGCAGCACAAAGTGGAGGTCACCTGTGGTGGCATTGTACTGCCACGGCTCACAGCCAGGAGGAACGCTGCACCATCACCATTTGCTAACAAGGACTAGAAATTATTGAGCAAGTGACCCAGGTTGGCTGCTTCAGCACCTGGCCTGACCTGAGCCTGGAACAGGTTGCCCGAGTGCACGTGGCAGCAGTGCCCACAGGGGTGTCCTCTGGTGCCATTGAACTGGATTTTCAAGCACTGCAGATTCACGTGCAGGCTATAAGCCTTCCCACAGCCATCCAGCCAGGCAGTGACATTTTAGTATTGTCCATTTCCCCAACCTTGCTCTACCTCTATGTTGCAGATGAGCCCATCCCCACAGACACAAAAGAAAGGGTGACCCAGGCTACAAAACTATAAACACAAAGCATTCAAACCCATGAGAGAGGAAGAGAGCACACAGAACACGGATGGCATCGGATGAAGAAATGCTGCTAATGTGTGCATAAAACACACTAATTGCATTCTCTGAGGGGCTTTCTGGGCAAAAGCAGCCAGCCAGGAAATCTTCCATCAAGACTAGCATTAATCTCCTCACTGTCTCTTTCTCATATCTTCTTTCAGGCTTTATTTCATTCAAGTAGTGAAACCTGTTGTGGTTTACTTTGATAAAGGTAGAGCCAGTCACTCAGTGTGTTCAGGCAATGGGGATGTTTTACTATCTTGCTGCATCGCCAGTAGGGCCGAAAAGGTGCTATTGTGGTTTGACAGCTAAGGGGATATGTGATTCTATCAAGAGGTATCCAAAGATCTAAGTGCTCTATAAAGATTAAATAATTAATTATCAGAACTCCTGGCAGAAACATAGCCAAGCATTATCCCCATTCTCCACACAACAAGGATATTTTTGTAATGAGGTTATAAGAGCTACCCAAGGTTATAAGAGCTACCCAAGGTTTTTTGTGAGCTAATGAACTAAAGCACAGACACTGTGAAAGCCAAAGTTTGTGAATGCCCTCTAACAAACTGGTAGACAGGGGCTTGAGCTCATGGAAGACATATAATAGTATGTATGAGTTACAATTTTAGTACACAGAGCTCAACAGCCTTTGGAGGGTTCAGAAGGGAAACAAGGTGGCCATGGAAAACTCTTACACTTCTATCTTCATTTTGTCTTCATCCCCTTTGACCAGCGAACATCACTAAGGAGTTTTTTAGTTCAAATTATTTATGGGATGAATTTTTAGCAACTATAGCTAAAGTAATGGTTTTAAATACACCTATGCATGTGTGCGTATACATGCATAGACACACAGAGAATTGCACCGCTAGACTTCACAAACTTAGCAAAGGCTGCAATACCCCAGATACAACAACTTGATGCCTTTCCCTCTAGTGTCCTGTTATGTCATGTTTTTAGTTGCTTTATCTATGCTTAGATCATATCTCTGGGGCAACGACTGCATCCTTTATACATTTCTCTGATGTGCTTTTGAGATTAGAGACACCGAGTTGAAATAACTCAAGTGTCTCCATGAAGAGCATGCTACATTTCTGTGTTTTATGGTGGGTCCCTGGCAGTGAGAAGCTTTAACAGCAAAGAACTAGAAGGATAAACCATAGATCACCTTTAAATGACAACATTTCAGTGCATTGCACTTGCTGTGCTGCTGCCTTAGAAGGAGCCACACAGAAGAGAGATACAAGCAGGGTAAGGTGGTGGAGAGCTCAGCAGTCAGACCACCCCTAAACCACATCTCCAGGACCAAGTGTCCCCTGCTGCTGATGTGCGGGTACATCATCTGCACCAAATTCCTGCAGGCCAAGTGGCTGGACAGAGAGCACCTGCACAGCCCTTGAGAGGCTCAAAGGCCTCCAGACTGACAGCTCTGCACATCATGCTTTCTTCTTATCCCCTGATACTGCATTTATTTCCCCATTGGCCCTCTTTCTCTCACCAGTTTTGTTTAGCAAACTTAGAGTTAGCCTCTTCCTCTCACCTCAGTCCAGATCAACTAAGATTACCTTTTTCTTAAAAAAAAAAATTAGCTTGCCTTGAGCATTGCCCTTTTTATAGACAACTTAATGAAACAAGGTACAGCTGCCCTGATGCTGTCTCCACACCACCTGGGAGAGCCCTGACAGTGCTATCTGCCCAGGCCAACAGGAATTCATCCAAAAACCTGATGAGGACAGCCAAGACAGGGCCCTAGGTGTGACCAATGGACCCTTTGGGTCATGAGAACCACATGCTGAGCCAGGGAGGAGACTCCCCAGCCCTCTCCTGCTCACTGCCATGCTGGCACCCCATCCTGCTACCATCAGGTCAGCTCTGTGGGGCCCCAGTGCTGCTTCTTTCAAGCGGGTGTCATTTGTTTCCTCTCCGTATCACATTTAAAGGCAGTATTCATCTTGTCATATCTTGCAGCAGTTTCCCTGTGGCAAGTTGCCGAGGATGATGCTGGGATGTTTATTTCACCCTTTTGTTAAAAAGGATGACAGGTTTTTGGATGAGCCTGACATGGTTTGTAAAAGCAGAAAGGAAAAAACAAGTTGGTCTGAGGTGAAGGAAAAGAGGTATAGGCTGAGAATATTTCTGAGGCACCTGGACTTGCACTAGGAAGGATTTGTTCCCTTGTGTGAGCACAGCTCCTGTCATCAATAGTTTTGACACCACTGCCTCCCACTTTGACAGAACTGGCATGCTCACCAAATCACTCTGCAATCCCTGTGCACACAACTTTCTGGAAATTTGTCTTCATATCTTGATTCAAACTGCCAGAACTGGGGTTTTCTTCTCCCTGGTTTGTTTTCTTTTAATATGATACCATTACTTAATGGAAGTTCTGGAGGGTTGGGTTAATTTTCTGTTGAAAGAGAAAAGAGTCATCCAGTGGCATTGATAAAATCTGCTTTGGAACAAAGAGAGTATTAACAGCAAAAGGCTGACGTCTCCTGGCACTGCATGGGTCTGAAAGGATGCAGTAGCTTATTTACAGTGTGGTGGCCCCCGCTGCTCTGAGGAGGGAGTTTATGCTGCCTGAACATCACCTCTGCACTGGCCCCAAAAGTAATGGGATCTCCCCTTATCTTCCTGCTCCTCCTCCTCTCCCCCAAGCATGAAGCTCATGTTAGCCTACTACACCCAGCACTTGTCATTCCAACATTTGCTGAGATGAAGGGTGTGTTGGGACACAGCGTCATGGTCAGCCAACACTGACCTAATACAGCATCCCTGCTGAAAGCTTACTGTCTTATCCCGCCTCTCATCGCTGCTCCTACCTTCCTGCCACCTGCCTGACATCAGACGGAGGGCTCATGAAGCTGTGGAGTAAATTGTTGCTGCTCATCCACCCTCTGGAGACTGAGCACTGCCTCACCAAGTCATTCATTTCCACCTGGACCAATGAACTGCTCCAGCTCATGTTGTGGCTGTAGGAGAGCTCATACAGCACTCTGTGGCACATGAACCAGGGAAAATGCAGAAAGACCCTCTGGTGATGGCAGCATGACTTTAGGTGAGCTTGATGGTAGCCCAACGCTCCAGCCTGAGCGGCAAAGGATGCCCTGCCCCTGCTGCAGTGGTGCAGCACCAGATCTGGGTGGTGCTTGGCCTTGCAAAGACTTATGAATTGTGCTTAGTTTCCAGTAAAATTCACTCTGCTACATTTGCAGAAAATGTAAAAATACAATTTTGAACCAGCTTAGCCTGGATCTGCTTTTCAGTCAGATTTCCCAAGGGAACAGGTCATGAGACGTGGAAGAGGATGTTGGATCAAGGAGGTGGGAGCATGGAAAAGAGCTGAGGTTACAGCAGTAATAAGGTGGAAGACAACTGAAAGTTAGAGGGAGATGGGGGTTTGGGAAGGAGCTGTCAATGCTAAAGGGTGCCCGAAGCCATAGGGGACATGGTGGAGCAAACATGTTTCAGTGGCGTTGCAGAACACAAAGGACATAAATTTGTAATAAAAAGGGCTTTTTGAATTCCATAGCTCATGGACCAAATGACTTTTTAAATCCAGGCATTCTGTACACAAATGGACTGGATGAATCCAGCTACAGCCCAGTACTGCAGGAAGCAGATTTATCATGTGAAGTCAGCTCTCCATTTAAAACAACTGGTCACTGCGCCTCTGAACAAGAGTCTAAAACAAAGCCACAGGTCCAAAATACCCTAAATCTTGGGAAATTGTAGTCTGCAGCTGGGGCCTCCTGTAAACACTGCAAACATAGCATTTCAGACCAGCCAGCCATCTGTAGATGCCAAATGAAGACTATTTCCCAAGACATCAGGCTATTTGTCTGGCAACAGGCTACATGTACAGTCCACTCTCACACAGCTCATGTCAAACAGAGAATGATGTACTGTTCACCCCAGATCAGCCCACCAACACCTCAGCATAAGGAGAAGCAGGAATAAATTATTTGTTCCCACCATCCCTGAAGAAGATGGGAACTAGCCACCAGCTGGCCACCAGCAGCCTCAGCAGGGATATGGACCCAGTGAGCAGTGTTCAGAACCAAGTATTCACTGCTCCCACAGAGGTTAGTTTTGGGATTTCCAAGCCGGACAGTTTACAAGATCAGGACTGCATACACTGTGGAAACAGCAACAGCCTTGGAGAGCCCAGGTAAGCAGCAGGACCCAGGAAGGAGGAAATCCCATATCTTGATGGGGATGCATGTGCTTAGAAGTTGCCACTGACCCAGCTTTCCTTGCTGCTGAACTCACTGGCATCGCAGGGTAGGCATTGCTGATGCCCTGTGTATTGGTCTCCTGCTGATCCCAGTGAAGCCAAGAAAAAATTCAGCTTCTTTCAACTTCCAGGGAAGCAGTGAAGAGCTGTGTGGTTTTGCAATACTCCATCAATGGGAAGAACACTCCAGCACGCCTGCCAACAGCCACAAAGAGCCAATTTCCTGCTTTCTGCAGTGCAAGGAGGGTGTGAGCAGGTATGAACCACTACAACACTGGTAAACAGCTACCAGCGTGCAGAGCCAGTGAAATCTCTGCCTCAACCACTTTAACACAAAGGGCTTCTTTGGCTAGTGCTACCATGCTCTCCCTGTGCCCCCAGGCAGGCAGGGATGGATTACCCATGGCCAAGGGTGAGGCATTCCAGGACAGAGAGGATGAGGAGCCTGGGTCATCCTGAATGTTGTCAGCTGGGCACATAGCTTGGCTGTTGGCACACACCACACTCAGGCCTTTCACCCTGGAAAGGCAACCCCAGCACCTGGGTGCCTTTATTGCCACTTCCCAAGGGGTGACCAACCTCTTCCAAATACAGGGAGAAGGGGTGGAGCAGTGGGTTCAAAGCAAATGTGGGGCCAGGACCTTCCATTTTGCACGAGTGAGTTGCATTGTAACATTACAGTCTTGGAGCTCTTTCTAAGAGATCTTCCCAAGGGATCTGAGAGCATAGTGCCTCACTTGCTCTCCCTGTTTCTGAGCAGCCCTTCCCATGCCCTTTTGATCTCATCTGAGAAGTATAGCCCTTTTCAGGTTTGTAGTTCCTCTCAACAAGCACACTATGAATTCCTGTCCTGACTGAGAAAAGGGTAGTTTGCTATCATTTTCACAAAGTGCTGACTTAGCTAACAGAGCCTTTGGGCAGATTACAGTAAATTTACTGCACTTCTCAAAGTCTATTTCCTTAAGTGCACTGAGCTGTCTGCAGAGAGGTACTGACAGTTCCTGTGCCTTTTCTTCTCTCTACCAGCCAATTTGCAGTGTGAGAAAGATGAGATCTTACAAACGGACAATTAGTGCCCTTACTAATTACCGGTACTAAGCATCTCAATTAGAAGAGTGCTCGAGGGGGCCTTAACCAAAGCTGGAGCTCTGCTGTGCCAAGTTTCACGTGGTGCCGTTCCTGCCCTCATGTGCTGCGAGGGGTTACCCGAGACCCACAGTGCTAACCTGACCTGGGTTGGTTTTCAAAAGGGAAAATTGAAGAACCGTGACCTCCAGCTATCACTTGGCAAGCAGAGCCAGTGTCATTGCAACTCTTCTAGGAATTTACTCTCCACATGCTCATCAGATTCATTGTGGGTTTGCCCTCTGTGGGGCTTTGCTACTAAACGCCTTGGCAAATTACTCTGCATTGTGAAGGACGCAACCCCAAGGTTTGGTCCCACTTTGCCCCTCTCTGCCGTGTTTTCCCTTCTCCCTCAATGAGCAAAACTGAGATTCCTGGATCTGATACGAAGATGAGGAACATGAAAAGGAGATTCTCTGAGTCTGAATACATGAGCAGAGGGAAACTCTGCAAATTGTCCCACTCTTCATGAACAAAAGCTAAGCTGGGATGATGTGATTGCACATATCAGTGGAGGATCTGCAGTTAAAGTGAATGAGATTACAGAAAATGTGGACACAGCAGCTGAGAGAAGGGCTAGGAAGCATGCAAAGGACCAGGCGTTGGTGCAAAGAGTAGATTGGAAAGACGCTGTGTGTTTGAAACTCAAGAAGGTAAGAAAATATTAATGAATCAGCACCAACCAGTAACAAAGAAATCCATTATTTATAGGGAAGACAAATAATTATACATGCAAGGTCAAAGAAGACATTCTCACTGAAGTTTCTAAAGAGACATGAGAGCAGAAAGTAATTGACTGTCTAGACAAGCCACTGCTCAAACATAGAAATCCCGTGATTTGGATTAGTAGGAACAACTGGGTCATGTTGGTCAAACACAGATAGTCCATGGAAGGAACTCCAAAAGCATATCCACAAAGGAGATGGGTCTTGGTGGCATCAGGGACCATACTGTGGACACCAGGCTGAAAACTCAAGTCCCAAAACTTTTCTGAGGGGACCAGGGAGACTCCCACATTAAAGGCTGGAATTCAGACAACTTAAGGCAAGCTACATTTGCTGTATGGATTCAAGTTGATTCTTCAATAAGAAAAAGCTCTGCTCTATTAGATAAATTCTTGTGTTTGCCACAGGATATTATGGTCCAACCAGCAGAGAGGCAGGCAGCCTCGAGCATCCCAGGAGGCCAGTGGGAGCCAGGCCTAGCCAGGCCATCTGGGCACAGGCTCTTTCCTCATCAGCCCCAGGACCCCAGGAAGAACAAGATACTCTGGATTTGGGTATCGGGGGAGCCGGAGAAATGGCACAGCCTGAGGGTGAACCTACAGCTTGCAGGAGGCAGAAAGCAGCAGGTTCACCTGACAGAGCCTGACAGAAAATGAAGCTGCCTTCTGAATTGAGAATATTTAGATGCCACCACTGCAAATAATAAGCACTCAGAAGCACAACAAAGAAGCACAAGGGTGGACCACAGACCTTACATAGCAAGAGATGCCTTTCCTCCAACAGACTTCTTTGCTCAGCTTGTTCAAAGCCAGCTTGATTACCGCTGCTGCCAATATCGATGTGGCCATCCTGCTCTTCTCCCACCATATGCACACCATCCACCTCCAACAGCACAGGTCGAGTTCATGCTCCTGGTGGCTCTTCCTTCCTCTTCCCACAGCCTCCCAGGGGCACACTAAGCAAACAGCAAAAATCCCTTGCGCTGGCCATTTCCCTCTTTACTAAACCTCATCAGTCTTTACAAAGAAAGACACACACACACAAATGAGAACCCAAATTCCCAGATTTCTGCAGGAAGATCTGATGAGTGTTTGTTTTGCTTTTCAATGTGGTATGCATGCTCTTTGTGGAAGCCGAGGGCATTTTCCCACTAGGAAAAGCATTTACTTTAAAGCCAGAAGGCCCCACAGTTACAACCATTCTCATAGTTATGAAATACTACCACTTTGCAGGGGAGAGAGAAAAAATTACTACTAAGAATGAAAATCAAGTACCCATTGGCAGTTTAGGTAAAAAGTCTGTTATTAGTAATGCTGTGCCAGTATATTAGCCTCATAAGGACCACCTGGATTTCGTTCAGTTGCACTGGCCTGAAATACTGGAGGTGATTCGCTTGATATCTAGACGTGGGTCAGATACTTATCTCTAACCTATATTAGATGCATGAGGACAGGCTTTGCAGTGTTCCCTTCCTGGGAACTGGGAGCTCGTGGACAACCACACGATGTTTCCTAAAACTCCAGACCCTTGGGCAGAGCAGAATGAAGTGCTGCATGCATAGAAGGTTCATGATGGCACATGCACCTCTATGTGAAATGCAGGGTGGTGGGAGGAGACCAGATGGGATAAACTACACACTGAAAGAAAATGGGTCTGAGTATACCATGTGCACTTGGATATCACATAAAGCGATTTGTAGCTGCAAGTTGGGTGTAGTTAAAGGATTGAGTAGAGTGGATGCTACGCTGGAAATGCATGGAGAAATCAGACTAGTGAGCTCTTGCTGTGACTCCCGCTGTGAAACAGCATATGAGATGCTGTTATGACATGTGCAGTCTATTGGCCATCACTACCAACCTTTCACACAGCTCATTAGTGAAAGGTCACAGGTTATTTTTATTTTAATTCCCAAGGACATACTTGGTTTGCTTCACACACTTCTACACAGGATTTCAATCTGCACACCCAGATCTCTCCACCCTTATAAACACAGCCATACATAGCATGTATTCCTTTCTGCTCTTTACTTATAAAACAAAACACAAAGCCATAAAAAGCCTTCTCAAACTCCAGCTGTACCACTTTATGGAAGCATTTGAAAACTATTACTTTTAGTGAATTCACTAAAAGGCATATTATCCCAGTTTTGAAGATTGATTTAGGAAGAGACTCTCACCACCTATCACATCTGGAGTGGTGTTTTGCTCCAGGAGCAGTAGCAGTGTCCACGGAACTACTTGTGGAGTAGCACCGGGAGACTCAAACTGTGATTAGGAAGCCCACCAGGATGCTGAACCAGTGGACTTTATCCTCAAATCACCCCATCTGACAGCTGTCCATGCAAATTCACTGACAGTGTCCTTGGTAAGGCTTTGGTCTCCCCCTTTTTATTATTTCACCTCCTCTTCATTACACGGACCATCACAGTAATGCTTCTATCCTTGAGGAGGTCACCTCTTGTAACAACATGGTACTTTCCTTCCTGTAGCCAATCATAGATCCTGCTTTTAACATGGTGTCAAATATCTGCTTCAGGGTAGTTTATCCCTTCTGTAGAGGAGATAAAAGGACAGTGTTGGTAGGTGACTTGTCCAAGGTCATTCAGTAAAGCAGTGGCAGACCTGTGGTGAGGCACTGGGACATTCTGGATTCTGCTGCATGGCTTGCCAGGACTTCGCACAGGAAGAAAGTTTCCATGTTTGTCTTTTCTGAGTTACTCTCACATGAGGAGAAGAAAGGACTTTCTTAATTTAAAAAATGTGTATGTCTTATTGCGTACCCCTCCCATAATGTAAGAATTTGTCCTTTTATAACTAAACAAGCCTGTAGGTTGCCAAAGCAGGGTTCCCAACAATTGTTCTAGTGTTACAGTAAGTGGCAGCCACTTTGGACTGTTGCTGGAGATAAATGCACATTGTTCAGAAAGATAATGGTACTTTGCATCTGGTTACAGTTAATTCCAGCACTGGTTTTCTCCCAGGCAACTTTCTTTCCTATTTAATGTTTGTTTAAACCTTCTTTCTGCGGTTGAAGTGGCTTTTTATTAATATGATACTAATTTATTGATTTCATCACTTTTGTCATGTCTATATTTTTCCTTCTTCAAAACACTTCACTTATATTGTTATAAGGAAGCAAACACACTGGCCAGGAAGTTTCTATCTGTGCATTTTCTTAATGTGCTCTGAGATGGGACCTTGGAAGCCAGACTTGCTTTCACCTCAAATAATATCCATCTCACTCTTCCCAACCTCCACAGATAACTTTTACAATGCTAACTACCATTTGCTAAATACCATTAAACCCAGAAGTTGCCATAAACAGAAATACTTGCCAATGGAAAAAGCGCTGTCCCTCCAAGTATCTCAGCGCCTTCTCCAAAGGCAAAGAGATGTCTCATTTCACAGATGGGAAGATGAGGAGCAGAGAGATTAAGTGTAGGGGGCCACAAATCATACGGGCAGGAATTGCAGGGTAGCACACTCTGCTGCTGCTCAACATGCTGATGGGGTCTCACACTCATCCTTCTCTATCCTCAAGAAGGTCCCAGTGATATCAGGGTGTATCAAGGCCTTTAAACCGGCACAGGATAGATGAAAGAGATCCACGTATATTTTGTTCCCTCCTCAACTGCCTAAAGAAGGTTCCAAGGATGTGTTCTGCCACTCCTACATCTAAGATGAAATAGGAGGGAATCATTTTTTTGCGTTAAAACGTATGAAATAGTGGAGACCGCTCCAGTATTTCAAGGAGCAAAGAAATATGGACTGTAAGTGTTCCTCTGAAGTGCAATCAGCTGCAACACATAGACACTTCCTGTGCATAAGTGTCCAAAATCCCTAGAATAATATTAATCTGGAGATCAGCTAGCAAGGCAGCGAGAACAGGCCACATTCTTGGAGAGTGTGTATCAGCACAGCTACGTGGACTTTCACAAGATGCACAGCTTTGCCTCAGCTGATGCTGTGGCTACTTGCAAAGAGCAAGGGGAGGAGGTGAAGGATGGTGCCCTGGGTGAGTGCTGCATGTGGGTCCCCTATCCATGGTGCTCCATGGCAGCACCATGGTGTAGGACCCCAGTGGTGCTGGCTGCCTCTTAGGTGCTGGCTGCCTCTTAGGTGCAAAGTCACTCTTAAGAGTGACTTTCAAACCCAAAGTGCTGCTTTCGTCTTTCCTCTGCCATTTGTTTGGATGGGCACATTGCAATAACATTTATGGTAGGAAACCTGTTGTGAAGAGTGCCTTGGATGAAAGGAAGCCTGAGCTTATGCCTTGCTGACTTTGATGTGCACAATTCACACAGCCTCTGGCTTCCTTTTCTGTGCATCTTAACTGATTTCCCCAGTCAGCTGGTTACACCTTCCCCTCGCCTCCAGCCTGTCTCGCTGCAAGAAGCCAGAGAAGAGAGATTTTCCCTTCATGGTGAGCCTGGATGTTTCAGATCTCAGAGCAAAGACCTCAGCCAGTGCCTGCTCAACCTCTGTTTCCAGAGGAAAGAAGTTGCATTTTCCACCCCAGCAGCTTGTATTAGGGATCCTGTAAGATGAGCAAAGCAATTTTGAACAGCTTAGGGCAACACTTCGTTGCCCTAAGCTTTAGCCATTGCTGCAGAATCATGACACCTTACACAGCTTGGAAAGGAATGAGGCCGTAAGAGGGACCCAGGCCATAAATTTATATAATGCCTGTTCCTTTAATTTGTGGCAGAGGTATGTAAGTAGGCAAGTAAGGCGTGATGGCTGACAGCTTTCACCAACTGTTCAGACACTTAAGGCTTTTTTAAATCTATCATCTACATCCCTTGAAGAGAGATACAAGCCTCTCTTTTCCTACTGCTTTCTATTCCACTCCTTCCCCAGGCACTCCCTTGAGGCCCCATGTCTCAGATTTACTTCATCTATTTTTCAAGAAGAACAAGGGGCAGGTGGTGCCTGCAGAAGCTGAAAGAGAAAAGATGGACATATCTAGCACATGCCAAGAAAATAAACATGAAATCTCTGGAGCCACCCAATCCTCTGGAACACTGAGCAACTTGCCACTTTCTTCTTGATGCATTTATTTTTATGAGCTCAAAGAATAAAGTATTGGATGTTACACAGCAGCTGCCCCAGGAAATAATTCACTCATTCCACTGGTGCAGACTTCAAGGAAAAAAAAAGCAGTGAAGGGGAAAAAAAAGCCAGTTCCTTTGCAAAATATCCAGTTTCCCAGCAGCTCTAACAGTGTAAATGAGAAGAATGTTTGGATTTGGTGTCCCTCCAATTCTCGTGGTTTCGTTGAGGATTTTGGAGAATGCATTTACTCCTTTGCTAACTGCAAGAACAGATTTATCCTGCAGCCATGTGCTGAATGAGTATACAGGCCTAAAGGGAGTCTGAAAGCATAAACATTTACTTCATAAAAGAGATTCTGCAGACAGGAAGCCAGAGACAGTTGACTCTGGGTAAGCATTTGTGCTCCATTGTGAAAAAAAGTGCCCTTGTTTGCCAGCAGCCAGAAGGAGACACGCATAAACTTCATGCACTGGCCTTTGCTACGGTGGACAGTGATCCAAAGGGGCCTAGGAAGAAGCTGTCTGTTGACTGAGCCATAAGTGAGGCAGTTCCAGCACTGCCATCTTTACTGCAGATGCAAAACTGGCCCCAGCTCCGCCTCTTGCTATGCAGTGCTTTGCCTTGACTCGGGATGGGGAAATGAAAAAATAGCTCCATAACCAGGGAAACCCCTGGAGCTTTGTGTCTCCCATCCAGATGCTGTAATGAGATACAAGCTTGTAATTTAGCCTTTCCCACAGTAGGAATATCAGTGAGGACTTCTTTCCTCTTTACCTGGCTGTTTATTTTCACAAAACTTGTTAAGAACATAAAGTTGCTGAGATCTCCATCCTACTGACAAATTTGATTGAAATCTGCTGAATGTTGAAAGATGTTTGTCAGGGACTTTCTTTCACATATACGTGAACAAAGACCCCATGGGCCTTGCTCTGTTGAGAAGCCAGGCTACAAATGCGGGAGAAGGGAAGCACTATTCCAAGGGGAATGATGGCAGTCTGAAAGAGGCTCACCAGCCTCCTTGCATCCTGTAGGCATGTGTGGAATTTTAGGAGCGGCCTGTACCCCATTAGCTTTGGGTCACCTGCATAATTTTCCAAAAATGTGGCAGCATTTCATAATTTTTCATTACAACTTCAAATCCCAACATGGAGAATAGAACCAAAGCAAGAGTTGCACACAAAATGAAACATCTTCCGGCAGCATCTTGCCATTGCAGGCTACTTATATTTTTCCTGAAAAATGAATAGTTAGGAGGTTCAGCCCTATCTGCCGGGAAAACTAAGCACAGATGAAGTTGAAAGAGGATGTAGCAAACACTTCTACAATGTCCTCCCAGCCAGGAGCTTGCCCAGGATAGAGGGGCCTGAACCTGTGCTGGGCACACTGGGATCACTGCACCACATGGCTCCTCAGCTGATGACAATCCCCAAGCAGAGCATCGTGCATGCATATGAAAGCAAAATGCTGAGGAAGTCTCTAGTATTTTTTTTTTCCCATGGCATGGTGTAGAAGTGATGGAGCTGTACTTGGTCTGGACAATTGCTAATGTTTTCATTTTTCCCTTTCTAATGTCATTGCTGCTTAACTGTTTAGACTACAGCTCCAGGCACTGAGGAAGAAGTTTTAGGAGCCTACCCACTGAGAACACTTTTCCTATGCTACCCACCAAGGTCTGACTATGTGGGAATTGGGGACACAGTGTAGCAAGTCTTTTAACTGATCACCAGTCTGCTTTTCCTTGGATATGTGTGAATGTATTTGATGGGCTGTTTTGAGATCTTAACTACCAATTTGTATTTGTAGAGGAAAACCAATAGATTTAGAGGCAGTAGATTTCGTTTGGGATTTTGGCCACAAGATCCCTTATAAGACCAAGACTTTCCAGCTCTCAGGTGATGCAAAACCATGGTTGATTGCAAATACTGCTCTATCTCAATAAATGCCGAAGTCTGTTGAAGGACAGTCACAACCTATGCACAGGATAAGGAGCTGAAGGGCCGGTGAATCATCAGCATTATCATTATCGTATACAAATCCAAGCAGTTGAATCATTGCCTTTCAGCGGCACCTTTCTCCCCATCATCTTTCCAGACCTCTTTAGTTTTCCGTCCAGATGAAGAAAAGACTGTGCAAATTTCAGGCTTGATGGTAGAAAGGCTCATGCACGGAGGATGCATACAGGAAGCAAAGGGGTAACTAATCTTCCTACGTGCCTGCCGTTATCAGTGAAGATAGACTACTCTTTCTTGAGGGCATTTCAAAAGAGAAGCTTCACAGAGGTGCTCTGAACTATTCCCTGCAGGAGCCTCTTTCTCTCTGCCAGGTAGCCTAAGGCTTGCCTTTGTGGAAACCTCTTTAGATCGAGTTTCTTGGGGCTGATACTGAGGTTTGCTGTCAAGCCAAGAAAATCCTCCTTCATCTGCTTTTACTCAAGCAGCCCAAACCGGCCCCAAAGGCAATGAATAGCAGCATCCTCTGTTGTAAAGGCCTAAAACTTGGATCAGCACCAATCACTTAAAGTTATAAAGAAGGATCATTCTACTTGATGAAGCAGGCCTACAGCCCAGGGAAGTTGTGAAATCTCCATCCTTGGAGATATGTAGAATGTGCCTGAGCAAGGCCTTGAAAAACCTGATCTCCCTGTGAAGTTCTGAGCAGGAGTTTGGACAGAGAACTTCAGAGCTTCTGTGTGTTCCACAGTGTAGACTTAAGCAAGAAACTACTGAAACAGAGCACTATACAGTACACATTCCTCCCCATGTGGAGAGGAATAGAACAAAACAGCCCAGGACAGATAGTGGTGGTATGTAACACAACTAAGGAAGGCATCAATCAGGTACTGCAGAGATGAATGCAATGTAAAACCTGCCCCAAACAGATCCTTTACCAAACATCCTGTTGCCACCAGCACTTTCTACAGCCTCCATAGCTGCTGTTGAAACGAAGGCTGCTATCTTGGCTAACTACTGGTTCATAAATTGTTATGTGGCCAGCAGTGAGTCTCAGGACTTAAAATAGGCAAGGGTATGCAAGACTTGAAAAGCAAATGGTCCTCATGGGGCTGTCACTCTCCAACAGTTAACTCTCAAAATTATTAATTTCAGGATTCCCAGGTTTACAAGCTCCAGGCTTCATGGTTATTTTCAGTCACTGCCAAAATAAAACTCAGTTTCCACATGCATACACTTTCCTCAGACTCTCCCCCCTACTGGCCTCATCAACATTTTCTATCAGGAAACCCATTATTTATACTCTTCTGGCAAAGACATTATATTTCATCGGTGTTGCCAGCAATGCCAATTTCCCTTCCTTACAGTTCTACCCCAAACTGTTTTCATTTTTCTCATCTTGTATTTCTCAGTAAACTAATAAAGCACAAATTCTAAGCCTTCCAGTTTCCCTCTTTTCCCTCCCACAATAGTCATTGATGTCTAACTACAGACGTCTGTGCTTCTTTTTAATAACTGTGCATGCAGTTGCCTATAAAGTACGCATATGATAGTGCAGGGAAATTCCACACACGTTTTCCCCATCTGAAGATATACCGGTTAATATGTTACATTTATATTGGGTCTGGATCATGTCCTGCCATCATTCCGCGAGGAGAAATCCCAAGGCAGTCAACAGAGGCTTTTCAAGCAGATAAATGACAGAACTTGGCCCTACAGGCAGAATATTGTATGATATATTTCCTTTTCTGTTTGCCAAATTGATGTTAAGAAGAGGTTATGCACTTAGACAGTCATCATAAGTTTCAGAAATAATCAGCAGACATTTTTACTGAAACCCCAGAAAACAGAGCAATTAATCAGAATACCACTGCTTTTTCTGTGAAGTTACAGTTGCTTCTATTTTACTGGCATTGCATCACCTAGCAGTTTCTCCACCGTGGAAGCTTTGAGGTCACTATTAATTTATGGGGAAAAGCCTTTTTTACTCTGGGTTTTCTGAAAATACACAAACAAGCACCACTCAGACATGACATAACTGAACCACAGATCCAAGCCCCTCTCAGGTTCCAGTGTCCCCTTTGGTACCCACCAGATGTGCTGCACCCATGGAGAATGACTGGGGAGGACGCAAGTACATTGAACAAGCTGTTCCAGGGGGGCAGGTGGGCTTAAACAAAAGGCAGATAAGATTGACACTTTGATGTATTTGTGCTCTGTGAAGGAGCAAAGTCAAATTAACAGTCTGAGCTCCCCAATAGCAATGGCATCGAAGGAGAATATTAATGTAGTTACCACATCTGCATCTCATTTTCCTTCAGTGTTTCCTGGTCATACTGAGTTCACCCACCGGAGAGTGACATAACAGCATGAGCTGATGGGAAAGTGTCTTGAGATGGAGTATGAGGAAAAAATATGCAGAATACACAAATACAGCAAGGACAGAGGGAGGTGAGTTGACCAAACCCTGCATTTTCCACTTATGAAAAATAATAGGAGGCATTTTTAGGACACCTCCTGTCTCCCATGCACCTGAAACAGCAGTGTTGCCAGGCTCAGTATTTAGCCACGGTCCTCTGTCACAGTCTGGCATTGCCTCTGAAGGCTTGCTATGACACAGAAGTACACACACACCTCCTGCGATGGTGTTAAAGTGCTGAAGCACACCATTTGCCCCCATGGAGGGTCCCAAAGTAGGCACTGCACACATGTCTGCACAGGATCCCACTGAGTGTCCCCGCATGGTACCACACCAGCTGCTGTGGGCATCTTCTGCAAGATGCCCACGTAGACAAGTTCTGTGCCTTCAGGTAGGATTAAAATGGAGGAGGTTGAAGCCACCTTATTCTAAATGACTGGAGTTCAGTGCTCGTGTTAGATTCATGGTGATAGGCGAATTGCCTTTGCTTGCTTGAGGGCATCTGTGCTATCAGGCCAAAAGTCTGTGTATGCCAAAAGTTCACAAGTGGTGACCTAATTACCTGTCTGTAGCAACGAGGCTGTGGTATCTGGCAGGCAGATCATGCAATACCTTAGCACTTAGGTCAAGGCACTAAGCCTTCTTGAATTGCATGTTTTAGTTGTATCTGGTTTCGTAGAGAAGTCATGGACAAAAAATTAACTGCAGCAATGGAGGTAATCTAGGGAGTTTTAAAGATTTCTATTGGATTTTATCACACTCAACAACGTGTCTGCTTGAGTTACAATTAACGGCAAAGTTCTCACTGAGTTTGACAGGGCACGTCCATGGAAATATGAAAAAAGCATCAAGTCTTTTTTCCTACCCTACCTCCCCTCTCACTTAGAGGCACATTAAAAGAAACACTGCTACCTCTGAGAAAATGACAAGCTCATGGTCCCAGTGCGAGAGGGGTATTGGGCCTTCTGCCCCCAGGGGAGCATCATAACAGCCCAAAAGAGGTACCTGTCTGTGTCGGCCATGAGCCACAACAGGAACCCCAAATCCTACTCCACACCAGCATTTCCCCTGAGCTGTGGGAAATCTCACAGTCAGATATAATCAGTACTTGAGCATGCTGGCATGGGTCCACCTACATTGGGAAGCAATGTTTTTGGGAAACTGTCTTCGGGAAACTGTCTTCCACCTTCAGGAAGAGCCATGTCACACTATCCTCCACTACCAGCATCCTTCATCTGGCAGCTCTGGCTCCCTCAAAAAGGTAGACCATCAAGGACTTCTCCATGAGCAGACACACCCAGTGCTGATTTGCAGCCTGCCTGTGTCACCAGTGGAAGACACCACTGATGAAATGGGATGTCCCAAGGAAACATGCGGGATGAAGTATTTCTTTGCTTCTCAGCCTGCAAGTGCCACAGCTACATTTGTTCAAATTGTGGCTGCAGACCTGTCTCCCCCCAGCACTTTGCCCTCCAGAAAAAGAGTGCAGCTTGTTAGCTGCTGCCTGGGCCAGAATGCAGCTCTCATGGGTGTGTGGGGACCAAACTCAGAAGTGGTCCTTGTGCTGCAGCTGAATGTGAGGGGAGATATAGTCTCCACTCCAGCAGGAGTCAATGGGGATGCCATTGTAGGAGAAAAAACATTTGGGTAAAGAGCTCAGTCTAAAGCTTCTTTGGTTCTATTAGATTTGTCAGTGAAATAAAATTGGAAGCTTTGCAGCATGCTTTTTGTTCTCTTCATACTTTTCTAGCTCAGTGTAGGGAGTGAAGAGGTGCAACACAAAGATTATGAGTGACAGGTTGATACAATGATTAAGCATCGTGGCTTATTTTCATTGTTAGACCAACTAAGCATAGCTAGCAGGTAACAAATCTGAGCTGCAATTAAAGGTCTGCGGCGCTTTTACTAGATGAAGTTCAAATTCACAGACCTAATTCCTGTTCCTAGACCTTGGTATCATGTTAGAGGTGTGAGATTTTATTCTTACCTTTTTCATCAAAGATGACAGAAACTGCACTGGAGGCAGTGATCAGATGGCTCTCCTGCCACATGGCAGCACAAACCTCAACTGCAGCAGCAGCAGCAGCAGCAGTTATGTCATTTAAGGGGTCTGTACATTTTGATCCTGGTGGCTCCAAACACAGACTTCATCCTAAGTCAGAAGGCTGGTCTAAGCTCTGTCTGAAGCTTAGAAACTTCATCTGTCAAACGACAAAGTACCCCTTAGCTCTGTTTCTGGACGTTTATTCGAAGGTGCTTGAGTAGCCTTCTGTAAGTTTTAAATCCTGATGTAAGGGAAATTAGTCATTGTTCTCCTTCAGGATCCCAGATTCACTACTATTAGCATTCAAAAATAAAATGAAGTTATGGCCAGCTGTGAAAACACTAGCTAAAGAAGTTGCAGATGTTCCTAGGGGAGCTACTGAAATATTTTGGCACTTTTGCTCTGTCATTAAAAACAAAACACGATAGTCAGTTAAGGCTGCAGTGTGAGTTCAAGGGGACAGAAAAAAACAGGAAAGCATTGAAGAGTGCTAATAGCGAATGTGGGTTCAGCCCTACAAAAAGTTTGCAAAAGCACCAGCATGACTCCAGCTTCCAAGCCTCATGCTCTACCCTGACTGTGGCATTTAGGTCCTGGAGCCTCAACGAGTGGCTGCAGAGAAGTCAGGATTGCAGCAAAAGCATTTGCCGCACAGTCACCAGTGTGAGCTAGAGACAGCTTTGAACAGGGCTTGGTACAGGATAAAGGATGGCAGCAGGCAGGTATAATGGTCTGGCAAATACACTGCTATGGGTAAACTACTTCTAGCAGCCAAACTTGATCAACCTAGCTCAAGTATCTCCACAAGACACTACTCCACTTCAAGCTAGCTCCAGTATTGGCAATAGGGATATAGCCTGAGACTCAAAGGAGACCAAGAAGCTTATAAAAATATAAAAAGGGGGCCCCTAAGGCACCCTTGAAATGTTTACTTCTAAGAGCAGGGCCTAAGCTGTTGTGCATGTTACAGAAAAGAGTAAATTGCTCTGCCTTAAGCCAGCCAGGAGGAAGCTTCATTCCAAGAGCAAATAGTTCCCATCTCCAAATTCTTTCATCTTCCTCTGCCTCCTTCTTTCTGGCTCATCTCTACTTTTACTCTTCTGTCCAGATGCTGTGGGGAAACTCTAAGGATTGAAAGATTCTGTCCTAATTCTCCCTGAGGAAAAGAAATGAGATACATAGCCAAACAGGTGAGGAAGATGCAATCAAAGCAAGTGTATGGCCCAGAGATAGGAAGGTGAGTGTGACAAGGTAGTGCTGGGAAAAAAGTGGGGCTTACCCATTCATAAAGCCTGCCTTGGAAAAGGAGGCAGAGCCAAGAAGCAGTAATTGGTCCAGTGCACATTAATGCCTTACCTGGGAAGGGGAACTTGTGTAACGCACTATGCAGAAGGCTCCAGGTCCAGGTAGCAATGTACATATGAACTGTAGTCACAGAACTGTC